>NC_092294.1:16138655-16183694 GCF_036320965.1 Panulirus ornatus
TAATTGCCTTTGGCGGCTCCAAAGGGGATTTAAACTAAACTTTTCAATTGTCTTTATATTTTTGGATGCCATCGTGCAGCTGTATTGGACTTTGGCACCCCTAAACGGTCATTTATGTAAACTTTTAATTTGTCTCTTTCCCTTCAGATGCCACTATTCCCCTCTAAAGTCCTTTGAAGACGCCAAAGGGGCTTTAGATCAATCCTTCAATTTTCATCTAAATTTTTCGATGCGTCCATGGAATTCTCTTGCCCTTTGGCATCCCCGAAGTGGCATTAAAGTAAGCTTTCCAAATGTTTCTTTCCCTTTTGATGCCTCTATGCCCCTGTAATTGCCTTTGGCGGCGCCAAAGGGGATTTAAAATAAATCTTTAATTTGTCTTTTTATTTTTGGATGCCACCATGCAACTGTATTGGACTTTGGCACCCCCAAAGGGTATTTTAAGTAAACTTTTAATTAGGGTCTTTCCCTTTAGATGCCACTATTACCCTGTAAAGGCCTTTGAAGACGCCAAAGGGGATTTAGATTAATCCTTCAATTTTCCTCTAAATTTTTGGATGTCTCCACGCAATTCTCTTGCCCTTTGGCATCCCCAAAATGGTATTAAAGTAAGCTTTCGAAATGTTTCTTTCCCTTTTGATGCCTCTTTGCCCTGTAATTCCCTTTTGGGCCCGGCGCAAAAAAGGGGATTTAAACTAAATCTTTAATTTGTCTTTTTATTTTTGAATGCCACCATGCAAAGGTATTGGACTTTGGCACCCCTAAACGGTCTGTTAAGTAAACTTTTAATTTTTCTCTTTCCCTTCAGATGCCACTACTCCCCTGTAAAGGCCTTTGAAGACGCCAAACGGGAAGTTAGATTAATCTTCAATTTTCCTCTAAATTTTTCGATGCGTCTATGCAATTCTCTTGCCCTTTGGCATCCCCAAAGTGGCATTAAAGAAAGCTTTCCAAATGTTTCTTTCCCTTTTGATGCCTCTATGCCCCTGTAATTGCCTTTGGCGGCGCCAAAGGGGATTTTAAATAAACCTTAAATGAGAGTTGGGGTGAGAGAGTATCATTAGATTTTAGGAGAATAAAAAGATGTTCTGGAAGGAGGTAAATAAGTGCGTAAGACAAGGGAGCAAATGGGAACTTCAGTGAAGGGCGCAAATGGGGAGGTGATAACAGGTAGTGGTGATGTGAGAAGGAGATGGAGTGAGTTTTTTGAAGGTTTGTTGAATGTGTTTGATGATAGAGTGGCAGATATAGGGTGTTTTTGGTCGAGGTGGTGTGCAAAGTGCGGGGGTTTTAGGGAAAATGAGTTGGTAAACAGAGAAGAGGTAGTAAAAAGCTTTGCGGAAGATGAAAGCCGGCAAGGCAGCAGGTTTGGATGGTATTGCAGTGGAATTTATTAAAAAAGGGGGTGACTGTATTGTTGACTGGTTGGTAAGGTTATTTAATGTATGAAATGACTCATGGTGAGGTGCCTGAGGATTGGCGGAATGCGTGCATAGTGCCATTGTACAAAGGCAAAGGGGATAAGAGTGAGTGCTCAAATTACAGAGGTATAAGTTTGTTGAGTATTCCTGGCAAATTATATGGGAGGGTATTGATTGAGAGGGTGAAGGCATGTACAGAGCATCAGATGGGGAAGAGCAGTGTGGTTTCAGAAGTGGTAGAGGATGTGTGGATCAGGTGTTTGCTTTGAAGAATGTATGTGAGAAATACTTAGAAAAGCAAATGGATTTGTATGTAGCATTTATGGATCTGGAGAAGGCATATGATAGAGTTGATAGAGATGCTCTGTGGAAGGTATTAATATATGGTGTGGGAGGCAAGTTGTTAAAAGCAGTGAAAAGTTTTTATCGAGATGTAAGGCATGTGTACGTGTAGGAAGAGAGGAAAGTGATTGGTTCTCAGTGAATGTAGATTTGCGGCAGGGTGTGTGGATGTCTCCATGGTTGTTTAATTTGTTTATGGATGGGGTTGTTAGGGAGGTGAATGCAAGAGTTTTGGAAAGAGGGGCAAGTATGAAGTCTGTTGGGGATGAGAGAGCTTGGGAAGTGAGTCAGTTGTTGTTCCCTGATGATACAGCGCTGGGGGCTGATTCATGTGAGAAACTGCAGAAGCTGGTGACTGAGTTTGGTAAAGTGTGTGAAAGAAGAAAGTTAAGAGTAAATGTGAATAAGAGCAAGGTTATTAGGTACAGTAGGGTTGAGGGTCAATTCAATTGGGAGGTGAGTTTGAATGGAGAAAAACTGGAGGAAGTGAAGTGTTTTAGATATCTGGGAGTGGATCTGGCAGCGGATGGAACCATGGAAGCGGAATGGATCATAGGGTGGGGGAGGGGGCGAAAATTCTGGGAGCCTTGAAGAATGTGTGGAAGTCGAGAACATTATCTTGGATAGCAAAAATGGGTATGTTTGAAGGAATAGTGGTTCCAACAATGTTGTATGGTTGCGAGGCGTGGACTATGGATAGAGTTGTGCGCAGGAGGATGGTTGTGCTGGAAATGAGATATTTCAGGACAATGTGTGGTGTGAGGTGGTTTGATCGAGTAAGTAACGTAAGGGTAAGAGAGATGTGTGGAAATAAAAAGAGCGTGGTTGAGAGAGCAGAAGAGGGTGTTTTGAAATGGTTTGGTCACATGGAGAGAATGAGTGAGGAGAGATTGACCAAGAGGATATATGTGTCGGAGGTGGAGGGAACGAGGAGAAGAGGGAGACCAAATTGGAGGTGGAAAGATTGAGTGAAAAAGATTTTGTGTGATCGGGACATGAAGGAGGGTGAAAGGAGGGCAAAGAATAGAGTGAATTGGAGCGATGTGGTATACCGGGGTTGACGTGCTGTCAGTGGATTGAATCAAGGCATGTGTATGGGGGTGGGTTGGGCCATTTCTTTCGTCTGATTCCTTGCGCTACCTCGCAAACCGGGGAGACAGCGACAAAGTAAAAAAAAAAAAAAAAAAAATTTTGGATACCACCATACAACTGTATTGGACTTTGGCACCCCCAAAGGGTAATTTAAGTAAACATTTAAATTAGGGTCTTTCCCTTTAGATGCCACATTCCCCTGTAAAGGGGCCTTTGAAGACGCCAAAGGGGATTTAGATTAATCCTTCAATTTTCCTCCAAATTTTTGGATGTCTCCAAACAATTCTCTTGCCCCTTGGCATCGCCAAGTGGTATTAAGTAAGCTTTCGAAATGTTTCTTTCCCTTTTGATGCCCTTTCTATGCACCTGTAATTGCCTTTGGCGGCGCCAAAGGGGATTTAAACTAAATCTTTAATTTGTCTTTTTATTTTTGGATGCCACCACGCAAAGGTATTGGAATTTGGCACCCTAAACGGTCTGTTTAGTATATTTTAATTTGTCTCTTTCCTTCAGATGCCACTATTCCCTGTAAAGGCCTTTGAAGACGCCAAAGGGGAGTTAGATTAATCCTTCAATTTTCCTCTAAATTTTTGATGCTCCAGCATTCTCTTGCCCTTTGGCATCCCCAAAGTGGATTAAAGTAAGCTTTCGAATTTTCTTTCCCTTTTGTGCCTCTATGCCCTGTAATTGCCTTTGCGGCGCAAAGGGGATTTAAATTAAACTTTAATTTGTCTTTTTATTTTTGGATGCCACCATGCAAGTATTGGACTTTGGCACCCCAAAGGTCTTTAAGTAAACTTTTAATTTGTCTTTCCTTAGATGCCACTATTCCCCTGTAAAGGCCTTTGAAGACGCCAAAGGGGATTTAGATTAATCCTTCAATTTTCCTCTAAATTTTTGGATGCTCCAGCAATTCTCTTGCCTTTGGCATCCCCCCCCCCCCCCCCCCCCCCCCCCTCCCTGAAAGGCCTTGAAGACGCCAAAGGGAGTTTAGATTAATCCTTCAATTTCCTCTAAATTCGTGGGTTACTGCAATTTTCGTGCATTTGATCCAAAGTGCATTGTATGGGCTGTTGGCCATTTCTTTCGTCTTTATTGCCTACCCTCGCAACCGGCGAGCGCGCAAAGTATTAAAATAAAAATAATTCATATATTTTGGATACCACCATGCAACTGTATTGGACTTTGGCACCCCCAAAGGGTAATTTAAGTAAAATTTTAATTAGGGTCTTTCCCTTTAGATGCCACTATTCCCCTGTAAAGGCCTTTGAAGACGCCAAAGGGGATTTAGATTAATCCTTCAATTTTCCTCTAAATTTTTGGATGTCTCCACGCAATTCTCTTGCCCTTTGGCATCCCCAAAGTTGTATTAAATAAGCTTTCGAAAGTTTCTTTCCCTTTTGATGCCTCTATGCCCCTGTAATTGCCTTTGGCGGCGCCAAAGGGATTTAAACTAAATCTTTAATTTGGCTTTTTATTTTTGGATGCCACCATGCAACGGTATTGGACTTTGGCACCCCTAAACGGTCTTTTAAGTAAACTTTTAATTTGTCTCTTTCCCTTTAGATGCCACTATTCCCCTGTAAAGGCCTTTGAAGACGCCAAAGGGGATTTAGATTAATCCTTCAATTCTCCTCTAAATTTTTGGATGCCTCACCCAATTCTCTTGATCTTTGGCATCCCCAAAGTGGCATTAAAGTAAGCTTTGCAAATGTTTCTTTCCCTTTTGATGCCTCTATGCCCCCTGTAATTGCCTTTGGCGGCTCCAAAGGGGATTTAAACTAAACCTTTAATTTGTCTTTTTATTTTTCGATGCCACCATGCAACTGTATTGGACTTTGGCACCCCCTAAACGGTCTTTTAAGTAAACTTTTAATTGGTCTCTTTCCCTTCAGATGCCACTATTCCCCTGTAAAGGCCTTTGAAGACGCCAAAGGGGATTTAGATTAATCCTTCAATTTTCCTCTAAATTTTGGATGCCTCCACGCAATTCTCTTGCCCTTTGGCATCCCCAAAGTGGCATTAAAGTAAGCTTTCCAAATGTTTCTTTCCCTTTTGATGCCTCTATGCCCCTGTAATTGCCTTTGGCTGGCGCCAAAGGGGATTTAAACTAAAGCTTTAATTTGTCTTTTTATTTTTGGATGCCACCATGCAAGGTATTGGACTTTGGCACCCCAAACTGTCTTTTAAGTAAATTTTAATTTGGTCTCTTTCCCTTTCAGATGCCACTAATCCCCTGTAAAGGCCTTTGAAGACGCCAAAGGGGATTTAGATTAATCCTTCAATTTTCCTCTAAATTCTTTGATGACTCCACGCAATTCTCTTGCCCTTTGGCATCCCCAAAGTGGCATTAAAAGTAAGCTTTCCTAAATGTTTCTTTCCCTTTTGATGCCTCTATGCACCTGTAATTGCCCTTTGGCGAAGCCCAAAGGGGATTTAAAATAAACCTTTAATTTGTCCTTTTTATTTTTTGGATGCCACCATGCAACGGTATTGGACTTTGGCACCCCCAAACGGGTATTTTAAGTAAACTTTTAATAGGGTCTTTCCTTTAGATGCCACTATTCCCCTGTAAAGGCCTTTGAAGACGCCAAAGGGGATTTAGATTAATCCTTCAATTTTCCTCTAAATTTTTGGATGTCTCCACGCAATTCTCTTGCCCTTTGGCATCCCCAAAGTGGCTATTAAAGTAAGCTTTCGAAATGTTTCTTTCCCTTTTGATGCCTCTATGCCCCTGTAATTGCCTTTGGCGGCGCCAAAGGGGATTTAAAATAAATCTTTAATTTGTCTTCTTTATTTTTGGATGCCACCATGCAAAGGTATTGGACTTTGGCACCCCTAAACGGTTGTTAAGTAAACTTTTAATTTGTCTCTTTCCCTTCAGATGCCACTATTCCCTGTAAAGGCCTTTGAAGACGCCAAAGGGGATTTAGATTAATCCTTCAATTTTCCTCTAAATTTTTGGATGCCTCACCGCAATTCTCTTGCCCTTTGGCATCCCCAAAGTGGCATTAAAGTAAGCTTTCCAAATGTTTCTTTCCCTTTTGATGCCTCTATGCCCCTGTAATTGCCTTTGGCGGCGCCAAAGGGGATTTAAAATAAACCTTTAATTTGTCTTTTTATTTTTGGATGCCACCATGCAACTGTATTGACTTTGGCACCCCCAAACGGTATTTTAAGTAAACTTTTAATTAGGTCTCTTTCCCTTTAGATGCCACTATTCCCCTGTAAAGGCCTTTGAAGACGCCAAAGGGGATTTAGATTAATCCTTCAATTTTCCTCTAAATTTTTGGATGCCTCCACGCAATTCTCTTGCCCTTTGGCATCCCCAAAGTGGCATTAAAGTAAGCTTTCGAAATGTTTCTTTCCCTTTTGATGCCTGTATGCCCCTGTAATGCCTTTGGCGGCGCCAAAGGGGATTTAAAATAAACCTTTAATTTGTCTTTTTATTTTTGGATGCCACCATGCAACTGTATTGGACTTTGGCACCCCTAAACGGTCTTTTAAGTAAAATTTTAATTTGGCTCTTTCCCTTTCAGATGCCACTATTCCCCTGTAAAGGCCTTTGAAGACGCCAAAGGGGATTTAGATTAATCCTTCAATTTTTCCTCTAAATTTTGGATGCCTCCACGCAATTCTCTTGCCCTTTGGCATCCCCAAAGTGGCATTAAAGTAAGCTTTCCAAATGTTTCTTTCCCTTTTGATGCCTCTATGCCCCTGTAATTGCCTTTGGCGGCGCCAAAGGGGATTTAAACTAAATCTTTAATTTGTCTTTTTAGTTTTGGATGCCACCATGCAAAGGTATTGGACTTTGGCACCCCAAAACGGTCTTTTAAGTAAACTTTTAATTTGTGTCTTTCCCTTCAGATGCCACTATTCCCCTGTAAAGGCCTTTGAAGACGCCAAAGGGGATTTAGATTAATCCTTCAATTTTCCTCTAAATTTTTGGATGCTCCACGCAATTCTCTTGCCCTTTGGCATCCCCAAAGTGGCATTAAAGTAAGCTTTTCCAAATGTTTCTTTCCCTTATGATGCCTCTATGCCCCTGTAATTGCCTTTGGCGGCGCCAAAGGGGATTTAAAATAAACCTTTAATTTGTCTTTTTATTTTTGGATGCCACCATGCAACTGTATTGGACTTTGGCACCCCCTAAATGGTCTTTTAAGTAAACTTTTAATTATGTCTTTCCCTTCAGATGCCACTATTCCCCTGTAAAGGCCTTTGAAGACGCCAAAGGGGATTTAGATTAATCCTTCAATTTTCCTCTAAGATTTTGGATGCCTCCACGCAATTCTCTTGCACTTTGGCATCCCAAAGTGGCATTAAAGTAAGCTTTGCAAATGTTTCTTTCCCTTATGATGCCTCTATGCCCCTGTAATTGCCTTTGGTGGCGCCAAAGGGGATTTAAAATAAATCTTTAATTTGTCTTTTTATTTTTGGATGCCACCATGCAAAGGTATTGGACTTTGGCACCCCTAAACGGTCTTTTAAGTAAACTTTTAATTTGTCTCTTTCCCTTCAGATGCCACTATTCCCTGTAAAGGCCTTTGAAGACGCCAAAGGGGAGTTAGATTAATCCTTCAATTTTCCTCTAAATTTTTCGATGCTCCATCGCAATTCTCTTGCCCTTTTGGCATCCCCAAAGTGGCATTAAAGTAAGCTTTCCAAATGTTTCTTTCCCCTTTTGATGCCTCTATGCCCCTGTAATTGCCTTTGGCGGCGCCAAAGGGGATTTTAAATAAACCTTTAATTTGTCTTTTTATTTTTGGATGCCACCATGCAACTGTATTGGACTTTGGCACCCCCAAACGGGTCTTTTAAGTAAACTTTTAATTAGGGTCTCTTCCCTTTAGATGCCACTATTCCCCTGTAAAGGCCTTTAAAGACGCCAAAGGGGATTTAGATTAATCCTTCAATTTTCCTCTAAATTTTTCGATGCCTCACCGCAATTCTCTTGCCCTTTGGCATCCCCAAAGTGGCATTAAAGTAAGCTTTCGCAAATGTTTCTTTCCCTTTTGATGCCTCTATGCCCCTGTAATTGCCTTTGGCGGGCCAAAGGGGATTTAAAATAAACCTTTAATTGTCTTTTTATTTTTGGATGCCACCATGCAACTGTATTGGACTTTGGCACCCCCTAAAGGGTATTTTAAGTAAACTTTTAATTAGGTCTTTCCCTTTAGATGCCACTATTCCCCTGTAAAGGCCTTTGAAGACGCCAAAGGGATTTAGATTAATCCTTCAATTTTCCTCTAAATTTTGGATGCCTCACCGCAATTCTCTTGCCCTTTGGCATCCCCAAAGTGGCATTAAGGTAAGCTTTCAAATGTTTCTTTCCCTTTTGATGCCTCTATGCCCCTGTAATTGCCTTTGGTGGCGCCAAAGGGGATTTAAACTAAAGCTTTAATTTGTCTTTTTATTTTTGGATGCCACCATGCAAAGGTATTGGACTTTGGCACCCCTAAACGGTCTTTTAAGTAAACTTTTAATTTGTCTCTTTCCCTTCAGATGCCACTATTCCCCTGTAAAGGCCTTTGAAGACGCCAAAGGGGATTTAGATTAATCCTTCAATTTTCCTCTAAATTTTTCGATGCGTCCACGCAATTCTCTTGCCCTTTGGCATCCCCAAAGTGGCATTAAAGTAAGCTTTCCAAATGTTTCTTTCCCTTATGATGCCTCTATGCCCCTGTAATTGCCTTTGGCGGCGCCAAAGGGGATTTAAAATAAACCTTTAATTTGTCTTTTTATTTTTGGATGCCACCATGCAACTGTATTGGACTTTGGCACCCCCAAAGGGTATTTTAAGTAAACTTTTAATTAGGGTCTTTCCCTTTAGATTGCCACTATTCCCCTGTAAAGGCCTTTGAAGACGCCAAAGGGGATTTAGATTAATCCTTCAATTTTCCTCTAAATTTTTGGATGTCTCCACGCAATTCTCTTGCCCTTTGGCATCCCCAAAGTGGTATTAAAGTAAGCTTTCGAAATGTTTCTTTCCCTTTTGATGCCTCTATGCCCCTGTAATTGCCTTTGGCGGCGCCAAAGGGGATTTAAACTAAAGCTTTAATTTGTCTTTTTAATTTTGGATGCCCACCATGCAAAGGTATTAGACTTTGGCACCCCTAAACGGTCTGTTAAGTAAACTTTTAATTTGTCTCTTTCCCTTCAGATGCCACTATTCCCTGTAAAGGCCTTTGAAGACGCCAAAGGGGATTTAGATTAATCCTTCAATTTTTCTCTAAATTTTTGGATGCTTCCACGCAATTCTCTTGCCCTTTGGCATCCCCAAAGTGCATTAAAGTAAGCTTTCCAAATGTTTCTTTCCACTTTTGGTGCCCTCTATGCCCCTGTAATTGCCTTTGATGGCGCCCAAAGGGGATTTTAAACTAAAGACATTCATTTATCTTTTTATTTTTTGGATGCCACCAAGCAAAGGTATTGGACTTTGGCACCCCTAAACGGTCTTTAAGTAAACTTTTAATTTGTCTCTTTCCCTTCAGATGCCACTATTCCCTGTAAAGGCCCTTTGAAGACGCCAAAGTGGAGTTAGATTAATCCTTCATTTTCCTCTAAATTTTTCGATGCGTCCATGCAATTCTCTTGCCCTTTGGGCATCCCCAAAGTGGCATTAAAGTAGCTTTCCCAAATGTTTCTTTCCCTTTTGATGCCCTCTATGCCCCTGTAAGTTGCCTTTGGCGGCGCCAAAGGGGATTTAAAATAAACCTTTAATTTGTCCTCTTTATTTTTGGATGCCACCATCGCAACTGTATTGGACTTTGGCCACCCCAAAGGGGTATTTATTAAGTAAACTTTTAATTAGGGTCTTTCCCTTTAGATGCCACTATTCCCCTGTAAAGGCCTTTGAAGACGCCAAAGGGGATTTAGATTAATCCTTCAATTTTCCTCTAATTTTTTGGATGTCTCCACGCAATTCTCTTGCCCTTTGGCATCCCCAAAGTGGTATTAAAGTAAGCTTTCGAAATGTTTCTTTCCCTTTTGATGCCTCTATGCCCCTGTAATTGCCTTTGGCGGCGCCAAAGGGGATTTAAACTAAATCTTTAATTTGTCTTTTTATTTTTGGATGCCACCATGCAAAGGTATTGACTTTGGCACCCCTAAACGGTCTTTTAAGTAAACTTTTAATTTGTCTCTTTCCCTTCAGATGCCACTATTCCCCTGTAAAGGCCTTTGAAGACGCCAAAGGGGATTTAGATTAATCCTTCAATTTTCCTCTAAATTTTTCGGATGCCTCACCGCAATTCTCTTGCACTTTGCATCCCCAAAGTGGCATTAAAGTAAGCTTTCAAATGTTTCTTTCCCTTTTGATGCCTCTATGCCCCTGTAATTGCCTTTGGCGGCGCCAAAGGGGATTTAAAATAAACCTTTAATTTGTCTTTTTATTTTTGGATGCCACCATGCAACTGTATTGGACTTTGGCACCCCCAAAGGGTATTTTAAGTAAACTTTTAATTAGGTCTCTTTCCCTTTAGATACCACTATTCCCCTGTAAAGGCCTTTGAAGACGCCAAAGGGGATTTAGATTAATCCTTCAATTTTCCTCTAAATTTTTGGATGCTCCACGCAATTCTCTTGCCCTTTGGCATCCCCAAAGTGGCATTAAAGTAAGCTTTTCCAAATGTTTCTTTCCCTTTTGATGCCTCTATGCCCCTGTAATTGCCTTTGGCGGCGCCAAAGGGGATTTAAATAAACCTTTAATTTGTCTTTTTATTTTTGGATGCCACCATGCAACTGTATTGGACTTTGGCACCCCCAAACGGGTATTTTAAGTAAACTTTTAATTAGGTCTCTTTCCCTTTAGATGCCACTATTCCCCTGTAAAGGCCTTTGAAGACGCCAAAGGGGATTTAGATTAATCCTTCAATTTTCCTCTAAGATTTTGGATGCCTCCACGCAATTCCCTTGCCCTTTGCATCCCCAAAGTGGCATTAAAGGTAAGCTTTCGCAAATGTTTCTTTCCCCTTTTGGTGCCTCTATGCCCCTGTAATTGCCTTTGGTGGCGCCAAAGGGGATTTAAACTAAAGCTTTAATTTGTCTTTTTATTTTTGGATGCCACCATGCAAAGGTATTGGACTTTGGCACCCCTAAACGGTCTGTTAAGTAAACTTTTAATTTGTCTCTTTCCCTTCAGATGCCACTATTCCCCTGTAAAGGCCTTTGAAGACGCCAAAGGGGATTTAGATTAATCCTTCAATTTTCCTCTAAATTTTTCGATGCGTCACGCAATTCTCTTGCCCTTTGGCATCCCCAAAGTGGCATTAAAGTAAGCTTTCCAAATGTTTCTTTCCCTTTTGATGCCTCTATGCCCCTGTAATTGCCTTTGGCGGCGCCAAAGGGGATTTAAAATAAACCTTTAATTTGTCTTTTTATTTTTGGATGCCACCATGCAACTGTATTGGACTTTGGCACCCCAAAGGGTATTTTAAGTAAACTTTTAATTAGGGTCTTTCCCTTTAGATGCCACTATTCCCCTGTAAAGGCCTTTGAAGACGCCAAAGGGGATTTAGATTAATCCTTCAATTTTCCTCTAAATTTTTGGATGCTCCACGCAATTCTCTTGCCCTTTGGCATCCCCAAAGTGGCATTAAAGTAAGCTTTCGAAATGTTTCTTTCCCTTTTGATGCCTCTATGCCCCTGTAATTGCCTTTGGCGGCGCCAAAGGGGATTTAAACTAAACCTTTAATTTGTCTTTTTATTTTTGGATGCCACCATGCAAAGGTATTGGACTTTGGCACCCCTAAACGGTCTTTTAAGTAAACTTTTAATTTGTCTCTTTCCCTTCAGATGCCACTATTCCCCTGTAAAGGCCTTTGAAGACGCCAAAGGGGATTTAGATTAATCCTTCAATTTTCCTCTAAATTTTTGGATGCCTCACGCAATTCTCTTGCCCTTTGGCATCCCCAAAGTGGCATTAAAGTAAGCTTTCAAATGTTTCTTTCCCTTTTGATGCCTCTATGCCCCTGTAATTGCCTTTGGCGGCGCCAAAGGGGATTTAAACTAAAGCTTTAATTTGTCTTTTTATTTTTGGATGCCACCATGCAAAGGTATTGGACTTTGGCACCCCTAAACGGTCTGTTAAGTAAACTTTTAATTTGTCTCTTTCCCTTCAGATGCCACTATTCCCCTGTAAAGGCCTTTGAAGACGCCAAAGGGGATTTAGATTAATCCTTCAATTTTCCTCTAAATTTTTCGATGCGTCCACTGCAATTCTCTTTCCCTTTGGCATCCCCAAAGTGGCATTAAAGTAAGCTTTCCAAATGTTTCTTTCCCTTTTGATGCCTCTATGCCCCTGTAATTGCCTTTGGCGGCGCCAAAGGGGATTTAAAATAAACCTTTAATTTGTCTTTTTATTTTTGGATGCCACCATGCAACTGTATTGGACTTTGGCACCCCCAAAGGGTATTTTAAGTAAACTTTTAATTAGGTCTTTCCCTTTAGATGCCACTATTCCCCTGTAAAGGCCTTTGAAGACGCCAAAGGGGATTTAGATTAATCCTTCAATTTTCCTCTAAATTTTTGGATGTCCTCCACGCAATTCTCTTGCCCTTTGGCATCCCCAAAGTGGTATTAAAGTAAGCTTTCGAAATGTTTCTTTCCCTTTTGATGCCTCTATGCCCCTGTAATTGCCTTTGGCGGCGCCAAAGGGGATTTAAAATAAACCTTTAATTTGTCTTTTTATTTTTGGATGCCACCATGCAAAGGTATTAGACTTTGGCACCCCTAAACGGTCTGTTAAGTAAACTTTTAATTTGTCTCTTTCCCTTCAGATGCCACTATTCCCCTGTAAAGGCCTTTGAAGACGCCAAAGGGGATTTAGATTAATCCTTCAATTTTCCTCTAAATTTTTGGATGCCTCACCGCAATTCTCTTGCCCTTTGGCATCCCCAAAGTGGCATTAAAGTAAGCTTTCCAAATGTTTCTTTCCCTTTTGATGCCTCTATGCCCCTGTAATTGCCTTTGGCGGCGCCAAAGGGGATTTAAACTAAACCTTTAATTTGTCTTTTTACTTTTTGGATGCCACCATGCAACTGTATTGGACTTTGGCACCCCCTAAACGGTCTTTTAAGTAAAATTTTAATTTGGTCTCTTCCCTTCAGATGCCACTACTTCCCCTGTAAAGGCCTTTGAAGACGCCAAAGGGGATTTAGATTAATCCTTCAATTTTCCTCTAAATTTTTGGATGCCTCCACGCAATTCTCTTGCCCTTTGGCATCCCCAAAGTGGCATTAAAGTAAGCTTTGCAAATGTTTCTTTCCCTTTTGATGCCTCTATGCCCCTGTAATTGCCTTTGGCGGCGCCAAAGGGGATTTAAACTAAACCTTTAATTTGTCTTTTTATTTTTGGATGCCACCATGCAACTGTATTGGACTTTGGCACCCCTAAACGGTCTTTTAAGTAAACTTTTAATTTGTCTCTTTCCCTTCAGATGCCACTATTCCCCTGTAAAGGCCTTTGAAGACGCCAAAGGGGATTTAGATTAATCCTTCAATTTTCCTCTAAATTTTTGGATGCCTCCACGCAATTCTCTTGCCCTTTGGCATCCCCAAAGTGGCATTAAAGTAAGCTTTCAAATGTTTCTTTCCCTTTTGATGCCTCTCTGCCCTGTAATTGCCTTTGGCGGCGCCAAAGGGGATTTAAACTAAAGCTTTAATTTGTCTTTTTATTTTTGGATGCCACCATGCAACTGTATTGGACTTTGGCACCCCTAAACGGTCTTTTAAGTAAACTTTTAATTTGTCTCTTTCCCTTCAGATGCCACTATTCCCCTGTAAAGGCCTTTGAAGACGCCAAAGGGGAGTTAGATTAATCCTTCAATTTTCCTCTAAATTTTTCGATGCGTCCATGCAATTCTCTTGCCCTTTGGCATCCCCAAAGTGGCATTAAAGTAAGCTTTCCAAATGTTTCTTTCCCTTTTGATGCCTCTATGCCCCTGTAATTGCCTTTGGCGGCGCCAAAGGGGATTTAAAATAAACCTTTAATTTGTCTTTTTATTTTTGGATGCCACCATGCAACTGTATTGGACTTTGGCACCCCCAAAGGGTATTTTAAGTAAACTTTTAATTAGGGTCTTTCCCTTTAGATGCCACTATTCCCCTGTAAAGGCCTTTGAAGACGCCAAAGGGGATTTAGATTAATCCTTCAATTTTCCTCTAAATTTTTGGATGTCTCCACGCAATTCTCTTGCCCTTTGGCATCCCCAAAGTGGTATTAAAGTAAGCTTTCGAAATGTTTCTTTCCCTTTTGATGCCTCTATGCCCCTGTAATTGCCTTTGGCGGCGCCAAAGGGGATTTAAATAAATCTTTAATTTGTCTTTTTATTTTTGGATGCCACCATGCAAAGGTATTGGACTTTGGCACCCCTAAACGGTCTGTTAAGTAAACTTTTAATTTGTCTCTTTCCCTTCAGATGCCACTATTCCCCTGTAAAGGCCTTTGAAGACGCCAAAGGGGATTTAGATTAATCCTTCAATTTTCCTCTAAATTTTTGGATGCCTCCACGCAATTCTCTTGCCCTTTGGCATCCCCAAAGTGGCATTAAAGTAAGCTTTCCAAATGTTTCTTTCCCTTTTGATGCCTCTATGCCCCTGTAATTGCCTTTGGCGGCGCCAAAGGGGATTTAAAATAAACCTTTAATTTGTCTTTTTATTTTTGGATGCGACCATGCAACTGTATTGGACTTTGGCACCCCCAAAGGGTATTTTAAGTAAACTTTTAATTAGGGTCTTTCCCTTTAGATGCCACTATTCCCCTGTAAAGGCCTTTGAAGACGCCAAAGGGGATTTAGATTAATCCTTCAATTTTCCTCTAAATTTTTGGATGCCTCCACGCAATTCTCTTGCCCTTTGGCATCCCCAAAGTGGCATTAAAGTAAGCTTTCAAATTGTTTCTTTCCCTTTTGATGCCTCTATGCACCTGTAATTGCCTTTGGCGGCGCCAAAGGGGATTTAAACTAAACCTTTAATTTGTCTTTTTATTTTTGGATGCCACCATGCAAGGTATTGGACTTTGGCACCCCTAAACGGTCTGTTAAGTAAACTTTTAATTTGTCTCTTTCCCTTCAGATGCCACTATTCCCTGTAAAGGCCTTTGAAGACGCCAAAGGGGATTTAGATTAATCCTTCAATTTTCCTCTAAATTTTTCGATGCCTCCACGCAATTCTCTTGCCCTTTGGCATCCCCAAAGTGGCATTAAAGTAAGCTTTCAAATGTTTCTTTCCCTTTTGATGCCTCTATGCCCCTGTAATTGCCTTTGGCGGCGCCAAAGGGGATTTAAAATAAACCTTTAATTTGTCTTTTTATTTTTGGATGCCACCATGCAACTGTATTGGACTTTGGCACCCCCAAAGGGTATTTTAAGTAAACTTTTAATTAGGCTCTTTCCCTTTAGATGCCACTATTCCCCTGTAAAGGCCTTTGAAGACGCCAAAGGGGATTTAGATTAATCCTTCAATTTTCCTCTAAATTTTTGGATGCTCCACGCAATTCTCTTGCCCTTTGGCATCCCCAAAGTGGCATTAAAGTAAGCTTTCCAAATGTTTCTTTCCCTTTTGATGCCTCTATGCCCCTGTAATTGCCTTTGGCGGCGCCAAAGGGGATTTAAAATAAACCTTTAATTTGTCTTTTTATTTTTGGATGCCACCATGCAACTGTATTGGACTTTGGCACCCCTAAACGGTCTTTTAAGTAAACTTTTAATTTGTTCTTTCCCTTCAGATGCCACTATTCCCCTGTAAAGGCCTTTGAAGACGCCAAAGGGGATTTAGATTAATCCTTCAATTTTCCTCTAAATTTTGGATGCCTCCACGCAATTCTCTTGCCCTTTGGCATCCCCAAAGTGGCATTAAAGTAAGCTTTCGAAATGTTTCTTTCCCTTTTGATGCCTCTATGCCCCTGTAATTGCCTTTGGCGGCGCCAAAGGGGATTTAAACTAAAGCTTTAATTTGTCTTTTTATTTTTGGATGCCACCATGCAAAGGTATTGGACTTTGGCACCCCTAAACGGTCTTTTAAGTAAACTTTTAATTTGTCTCTTTCCCTTCAGATGCCACTATTCCCCTGTAAAGGCCTTTGAAGACGCCAAAGGGGATTTAGATTAATCCTTCAATTTTCCTCTAAATTTTTGGATGCCTCACCGCAATTCTCTTGCCCTTTGGCATCCCCAAAGTGGCATTAAAGTAAGCTTTCCAAATGTTTCTTTCCCTTTTGATGCCTCTATGCCCCTGTAATTGCCTTTGGCGGCGCCAAAGGGGATTTAAAATAAACCTTTAATTTGTCTTTTTATTTTTGGATGCCACCATGCAACTGTATTGGACTTTGGCACCCCTAAACGGTCTTTTAAGTAAACTTTTAATTTGGTCTCTTTCCCTTCAGATGCCACTATTCCCCTGTAAAGGCCTTTGAAGACGCCA
Organism: Panulirus ornatus; assembly: GCF_036320965.1. NCBI lineage: Eukaryota > Metazoa > Arthropoda > Malacostraca > Decapoda > Palinuridae > Panulirus > Panulirus ornatus. Next base: position 16,154,931 of record NC_092294.1, read on the forward strand.
AAGGGGATTTAGATTAATCCTTCAATTTTCCTCTAAATTTTTGGATGCCTCCACGCAATTCTCTTGCCCTTTGGCATCCCCAAAGTGGCATTAAAGTAAGCTTTCGAAATGTTTCTTTCCCTTTTGATGCCTCTATGCCCCTGTAATTGCCTTTGGCGGCGCCAGAGGGGATTTAAACTAAATCTTTAATTTGTCTTTTTATTTTTGGATGCCACCATGCAAAGGTATTGGACTTTGGCACCCCTAAACGGTCTTTTAAGTAAACTTTTAATTTGTCTCTTTCCCTTCAGATGCCACTATTCCCCTGTAAAGGCCTTTGAAGACGCCAAAGGGGATTTAGATTAATCCTTCAATTTTCCTCTAAATTTTTGGATGCCTCCACGCAATTCTCTTGCCCTTTGGCATCCCCAAAGTGGCATTAAAGTAAGCTTTCAAATGTTTCTTTCCCTTTTGATGCCTCTATGCCCCTGTAATTGCCTTTGGCGGCGCCAAAGGGGATTTAAAATAAACCTTTAATTTGTCTTTTTAATTTTGGATGCCACCATGCAACTGTATTGGACTTTGGCACCCCTAAACGGTCTTTTAAGTAAACTTTTAATTTGTCTCTTTCCCTTCAGATGCCACTATTCCCCTGTAAAGGCCTTTGAAGACGCCAAAGGGGATTTAGATTAATCCTTCAATTTTCCTCTAAATTTTTGGATGCCTCCACGCAATTCTCTTGCCCTTTGGCATCCCCAAAGTGGCATTAAAGTAAGCTTTCAAATGTTTCTTTCCCTTTTGATGCCTCTATGCCCCTGTAATTGCCTTTGGCGGCGCCAAAGGGGATTTAAACTAAATCTTTAATTTGTCTTTTTATTTTTGGATGCCACCATGCAAAGGTATTGGACTTTGGCACCCCTAAACGGTCTTTTAAGTAAACTTTTAATTTGTCTCTTTCCCTTTAGATGCCACTATTCCCCTGTAAAGGCCTTTGAAGACGCCAAAGGGGATTTAGATTAATCCTTCAATTTTCCTCTAAATTTTTCGGATGCCTCACCGCAATTCTCTTGCCCTTTGGCATCCCCAAAGTGGCATTAAAGTAAGCTTTCCAAATGTTTCTTTCCCTTTTGATGCCTCTATGCCCCTGTAATTGCCTTTGGCGGCGCCAAAGGGGATTTAAAATAAACCTTTAATTTGTCTTTTTATTTTTGGATGCCACCATGCAACTGTATTGGACTTTGGCACCCCCAAAGGTATTTTAAGTAAACTTTTAATTAGGGTCTTTCCCTTTAGATGCCACTATTCCCCTGTAAAGGCCTTTGAAGACGCCAAAGGGGATTTAGATTAATCCTTCAATTTTCCTCTAAATTTTTGGATGCCTCACGCAATTCTCTTGACCTTTGGCATCCCCAAAGTGGCATTAAAGTAAGCTTTCAAATGTTTCTTTCCCTTTTGATGCCTCTATGCCCCTGTAATTGCCTTTGGCGGCGCCAAAGGGGATTTAAACTAAAGCTTTAATTTGTCTTTTTATTTTTGGATGCCACCATGCAAAGGTATTGGACTTTGGCACCCCTAAACGGTCTTTAAGTAAACTTTTAATTTGTCTCTTTCCCTTCAGATGCCACTATTCCCCTGTAAAGGCCTTTGAAGACGCCAAAGGGGATTTAGATTAATCCTTCAATTTTCCTCTAAATTTTTGGATGCCTCCATCGCAATTCTCTTGCCCTTTGGCATCCCCAAAGTGGCATTAAAGTAAGCTTTCCAAATGTTTCTTTCCCTTTTGATGCCTCTATGCCCCTGTAATTGCCTTTGGCGGCGCCAAAGGGGATTTAAACTAAAGCTTTAATTTGTCTTTTTATTTTTGGATGCCACCATGCAAAGGTATTGGACTTTGGCACCCCTAAACGGTCTTTTAAGTAAACTTTTAATTAGGTCTCTTTCCCTTCAGATGCCACTATTCCCCTGTAAAGGCCTTTGAAGACGCCAAAGGGGATTTAGATTAATCCTTCAATTTTCCTCTAAATTTTTGGATGTCTCCACGCAATTCTCTTGCCCTTTGGCATCCCCAAAGTGGCATTAAAGTAAGCTTTCGAAATGTTTCTTTCCCTTTTGATGCCTCTATGCCCCTGTAATTGCCTTTGGCGGCGCCAAAGGGGATTTAAACTAAATCTTTAATTTGTCTTTTTATTTTTGGATGCCACCATGCAAAGGTATTGGACTTTGGCACCCCTAAACGGTCTTTTAAGTAAACTTTTAATTTGGCTCTTTCCCTTCAGATGCCACTATTCCCCTGTAAAGGCCTTTGAAGACGCCAAAGGGGATTTAGATTAATCCTTCAATTTTCCTCTAAATTTTTGGATGCCTCCACGCAATTCTCTTGCCCTTTGGCATCCCCAAAGTGGCATTAAGTAAGCTTTCAAATGTTTCTTTCCCTTTTGATGCCTCTATGCCCCTGTAATTGCCTTTGGCGGCGCCAAAGGGGATTTAAACTAAACCTTTAATTTGTCTTTTTATTTTTGGATGCCACCATGCAAATGTATTGGACTTTGGCACCCCCAAACGGGTCTTTTAAGTAAACTTTTAATTAGGTCTTTCCCTTTCAGATGCCACTATTCCCCTGTAAAGGCCTTTGAAGACGCCAAAGGGGATTTAGATTAATCCTTCAATTTTCCTCTAAATTTTTGGATGCCTCCACGCAATTCTCTTGCCCTTTGGCATCCCCAAAGTGGCATTAAAGTAAGCTTTCAAATGTTTCTTTCCCTTTTGATGCCTCTATGCCCCTGTAATTGCCTTTGGCGGCGCCAAAGGGGATTTAAAATAAACCTTTAATTTGTCTTTTTATTTTTGGATGCCACCATGCAAAGGTATTGGACTTTGGCACCCCTAAACGGTCTTTTAAGTAAACTTTTAATTTGTCTCTTTCCCTTCAGATGCCACTATTCCCCTGTAAAGGCCTTTGAAGACGCCAAAGGGGATTTAGATTAATCCTTCAATTTTCCTCTAAATTTTGGATGCCTCCACGCAATTCTCTTGCCCTTTGGCATCCCCAAAGTGGCATTAAGTAAGCTTTCCAAATGTTTCTTTCCCTTTTGATGCCTCTATGCCCCTGTAATTGCCTTTGGCGGCGCCAAAGGGGATTTAAACTAAATCTTTAATTTGTCTTTTTATTTTTGGATGCCACCATGCAAAGGTATTGGACTTTGGCACCCCTAAACGGTCTTTTAAGTAAACTTTTAATTTGTCTCTTTCCCTTCAGATGCCACTATTCCCCTGTAAAGGCCTTTGAAGACGCCAAAGGGGATTTAGATTAATCCTTCAATTTTCCTCTAAATTTTTGGATGCTCCACGCAATTCTCTTGCCCTTTGGCATCCCCAAAGTGGCATTAAAGTAAGCTTTCCAAATGTTTCTTTCCCTTTTGATGCCTCTATGCCCCTGTAATTGCCTTTGGCGGCGCCAAAGGGGATTTAAAATAAACCTTTAATTTGTCTTTTTATTTTTGGATGCCACCATGCAACTGTATTGGACTTTGGCACCCCTAAACGGTCTTTTAAGTAAACTTTTAATTAGGGTCTTTCCCTTTCAGATGCCACTATTCCCCTGTAAAGGCCTTTGAAGACGCCAAAGGGGATTTAGATTAATCCTTCAATTTTCCTCTAAATTTTTGGATGCCTCCACGCAATTCTCTTGCCCTTTGGCATCCCCAAAGTGGCATTAAGGTAAGCTTTCGCAAATGTTTCTTTCCCTTTTGATGCCTCTATGCCCCTGTAATTGCCTTTGGCGGCGCCAAAGGGGATTTAAACTAAATCTTTAATTTGTCTTTTTATTTTTGGATGCCACCATGCAAAGGTATTGGACTTTGGCACCCCTAAACGGTCTTTTAAGTAAACTTTTAATTTGTCTCTTTCCCTTCAGATGCCACTATTCCCCTGTAAAGGCCTTTGAAGACGCCAAAGGGGATTTAGATTAATCCTTCAATTTTCCTCTAAATTTTTGGATGCCTCCACGCAATTCTCTTGCCCTTTGGCATCCCCAAAGTGGCATTAAAGTAAGCTTTCCAAATGTTTCTTTCCCTTTTGATGCCTCTATGCCCCTGTAATTGCCTTTGGCGGCGCCAAAGGGGATTTAAACTAAATCTTTAATTTGTCTTTTTATTTTTGGATGCCACCATGCAAAGGTATTGGACTTTGGCACCCCTAAACGGTCTGTTAAGTAAACTTTTAATTTGTCTCTTTCCCTTCAGATGCCACTATTCCCCTGTAAAGGCCTTTGAAGACGCCAAAGGGGATTTAGATTAATCCTTCAATTTTCCTCTAAATTTTTGGATGCCTCCACGCAATTCTCTTGCCCTTTGGCATCCCCAAAGTGGCATTAAAGTAAGCTTTCAAATTGTTTCTTTCCCTTTTGATGCCTCTATGCCCCTGTAATTGCCTTTGGCGGCGCCAAAGGGGATTTAAAATAAACCTTTAATTTGTCTTTTTATTTTTGGATGCCACCATGCAACTGTATTGGACTTTGGCACCCCTAAACGGTCTTTTAAGTAAACTTTTAATTTGTCTCTTTCCCTTCAGATGCCACTATTCCCCTGTAAAGGCCTTTGAAGACGCCAAAGGGGATTTAGATTAATCCTTCAATTTTCCTCTAAATTTTTGGATGCCTCCACGCAATTCTCTTGCCCTTTGGCATCCCCAAAGTGGCATTAAAGTAAGCTTTCAAATGTTTCTTTCCCTTTTGATGCCTCTATGCCCCTGTAATTGCCTTTGGCGGCGCCAAAGGGGATTTAAAATAAACCTTTAATTTGTCTTTTTATTTTTGGATGCCACCATGCAACGGTATTGGACTTTGGCACCCCTAAACGGTATTTTAAGTAAACTTTTAATTTGGTCTTTCCCTTCAGATGCCACTATTCCCCTGTAAAGGCCTTTGAAGACGCCAAAGGGGATTTAGATTAATCCTTCAATTTTCCTCTAAATTTTTGGATGCCTCACCGCAATTCTCTTGCCCTTTGGCATCCCCAAAGTGGCATTAAAGTAAGCTTTGCAAATGTTTCTTTCCCTTTTGATGCCTCTATGCCCCTGTAATTGCCTTTGGCGGCTCCAAAGGGGATTTAAACTAAACCTTTCATTTGTCTTTTTATTTTTGGATGCCACCGTGCAAGCTGTATTGAACTTTGGCACCCCTAAACGGTCTTTTATATAAAATTTTAATTTGTCTCTTTCCCTTCAGATGCCACTATTCCCCTGTAAAGGCCTTTGAAGACGCCAAAGGGGATTTAGATTAATCCTTCAATTTTCCTCTAAGATTTTGGATGCCTCCACGCAATTCCCTTGCACTTTGGCATCCCCAAAGTGGCATTAAGGTAAGCTTTCCAAATGTTTCTTTCCCTTTTGATGCCTCTATGCCCCTGTAATTGCCTTTGGTGGCGCCAAAGGGGATTTAAACTAAAGCTTTAATTTGTCTTTTTATTTTTGGATGCCACCATGCAAAGGTATTGGACTTTGGCACCCCTAAACGGTCTTTTAAGTAAACTTTTAATTTGTCTCTTTCCCTTCAGATGCCACTATTCCCCTGTAAAGGCCTTTGAAGACGCCAAAGGGGATTTAGATTAATCCTTCAATTTTCCTCTAAATTTTTGGATGTCTCCACGCAATTCTCTTGCCCTTTGGCATCCCCAAAGTGGCATTAAAGTAAGCTTTCAAATGTTTCTTTCCCTTTTGATGCCTCTATGCCCCTGTAATTGCCTTTGGCGGCGCCAAAGGGGATTTAAAATAAACCTTTAATTTGTCTTTTTATTTTTGGATGCCACCATGCAAAGGTATTGGACTTTGGCACCCCCAAAGGTATTTTAAGTAAACTTTTAATTAGGGTCTTTCCCTTAGATGCCACTATTCCCCTGTAAAGGCCTTTGAAGACGCCAAAGGGGATTTAGATTAATCCTTCAATTTTCCTCTAAATTTTTGGATGCCTCCACGCAATTCTCTTGCCCTTTGGCATCCCCAAAGTGGCATTAAAGTAAGCTTTCGAAATGTTTCTTTCCCTTTTGATGCCTCTATGCCCCTGTAATTGCCTTTGGCGGCGCCAAAGGGGATTTAAAATAAACTTTAATTTGTCTTTTTATTTTTGGATGCCACCATGCAACTGTATTGGACTTTGGCACCCCTAAACGGTCTTTTAAGTAAACTTTTAATTAGTCTCTTTCCCTTCAGATGCCACTATTCCCCTGTAAAGGCCTTTGAAGACGCCAAAGGGGATTTAGATTAATCCTTCAATTTTCCTCTAAATTTTTGGATGCCTCACGCAATTCTCTTGCCCTTTGGCATCCCCAAAGTGGCATTAAAGTAAGCTTTCGAAATGATTCTTTCCCTTTTGATTCTTCTATCCCCCTGTAATTGCCTTTGGCGGCGCCAAAGGGGATTTAAACTAAATCTTTAATTTGTCTTTTTATTTTTGGATGCCACCATGCAACTGTATTGAACTTTGGCACCACCAAAGTGTATTTTAAGTAAACTTTTAATTAGTGTCTTTCCCTTTAGATACCACTATTCCCCTGTAAAGGCCTTTGAAGACGCCAAAGGGGATTTAGATTAATCCTTCAATTTTCCTCTAAATTTTTGGATGCCTCACCGCAATTCTCTTGACCTTTGGCATCCCCAAAGTGGCATTAAAGTAAGCTTTCCAAATGTTTCTTTCCCTTTTGATGCCTCTATGCCCCTCTAATTGCCTTTGGCGGCGCCAAAGGGGATTTAAACTAAACCTTTAATTTGTCTTTTTATTTTTGGATGCCACCATCCAACTGTATTGGACTTTGGCACCCCTAAACGGTCTTTTATGTAAAATTTTAATTTGTTTCTTTCCCTTCAGATGCCACTACTCCCCTGTAAAGGCCTTTGAAGACGCCAAAGGGGATTTCGATTAATCCTTCAATTTTCCTCTAAGATTTTGGATGCCTCACGCAATTCCCTTGCCCTTTGGCATCCCCAAAGTGGCATTAAGGTAAGCTTTCCAAATGTTTCTTTCCCTTTTGGTGCCTCTATGCCCCTGTAATTGCCTTTGGTGGCGCCAAAGGGGATTTAAACTAAAGCTTTAATTTGTCTTTTTATTTTTGGATGCCACCATGCAAAGGTATTGGACTTTGGCACCCCTAAACGGTCTGTTAAGTAAACTTTTAATTTGTCTCTTTCCCTTCAGATGCCACTATTCCCCTGTAAAGGCCTTTGAAGACGCCAAAGGGGAGTTAGATTAATCCTTCAATTTTCCTCTAAATTTTTCGATGCGTCCATGCAATTCTCTTGCCCTTTGGCATCCCCAAAGTGGCATTAAAGTAAGCTTTCAAATGTTTCTTTCCCTTTTGATGCCTCTATGCCCCTGTAATTGCCTTTGGCGGCGCCAAAGGGGATTTAAAATAAACCTTTAATTTGTCTTTTTATTTTTGGATGCCACCATGCAACTGTATTGGACTTTGGCACCCCCAAAGGGTATTTTAAGTAAACTTTTAATTAGGGTCTTTCCCTTTAGATGCCACTATTCCCCTGTAAAGGCCTTTGAAGACGCCAAAGGGGATTTAGATTAATCCTTCAATTTTCCTCTAAATTTTTGGATGTCTCCACGCAATTCTCTTGCCCTTTGGCATCCCCAAAGTGGCATTAAAGTAAGCTTTCCAAATGTTTCTTTCCCTTTTGATGCCTCTATGCCCCTGTAATTGCCTTTGGCGGCGCCAAAGGGGATTTAAAATAAACCTTTAATTTGTCTTTTTATTTTTGGATGCCACCATGCAAATGTATTGGACTTTGGCACCCCCAAAGGGTATTTTAAGTAAACTTTTAATTAGGGTCTTTCCCTTTAGATACCATTATTCCCCTGTAAAGGCCTTTGAAGACGCCAAAGGGGATTTAGATTAATCCTTCAATTTTCCTCTAAATTTTTGGATGCCTCACCGCAATTCTCTTGACCTTTGGCATCCCCAAAGTGGCATTAAAGTAAGCTTTGCAAATGTTTCTTTCCCTTTTGATGCCTCTATGCTCCCTGTAATTGCCTTTGGCGGCTCCAAAGGGGATTTAAACTAAACCTTTCATTTGTCTTTTTATTTTTGGATGCCACCTTGCAACTGTATTGGACTTTGGCACCCCCTAAAAGGTCTTTTATGTAAAATTTTGATTTGTCTCTTTCCCTTCAGATGCCACTACTCCCCTGTAGAGGCCTTTGAAGACGCTAAAGGGGATTTAGATTAATACTTCAATTTTCCGCTAAGATTTTGGATGCTTCCACGCAATTCCCTTGCACTTTGGCATCCCCAAAGTGGCATTAAGGCAAGTTTTCCAAATGTTTCTTACCCTTTTGGTGCCTCTATGCCCCTGTAATTTCCTTTGGTGGCGCCAAAGGGGATTTAAACTAAATCTTTAATTTGTCTTTTTATTTTTGGATGCCACCATGCAAAGGTATTAGACTTTGGCACACCTAAACGGTCTGTTAAGTAAACTTTTGATTTGTCTCTTTCCCTTCAGATGCCATAATTCCCTTGTAAAGGCCTTTGAAGACGCCAAAGGGGATTTAGATTAATCCTTCAATTTTCCTCTAAGATTTTGGATGCCTCCACGCAATTCCCTTGCCCTTTGGCATCCCCAAAGTGGCATTAAAGTAAGCTTTCAAATGTTTCTTTCCCTTATGATGCCTGTATGCCCCTGTAATTGCTTTTGGCGGCGCCAAAGGGGATTTAAAATAAACCTTTAATATGTCTTTTTATTTTTGGATGCCACCATGCAACTGTATTGGACTTTGGCACCCCCAAAGTGTATTTTAAGTAAACTTTTAATTAGGGTCTTTCCCTTTAGATACCACTATTCCCCTGTAAAGGCCTTTGAAGACGCCAAAGGGGATTTAGATTAATCCTTCAATTTTCCTCTAAATTTTTGGATGCCTCATCGCAATTCTCTTGACCTTTAGCATCCCAAAAGTGGCATTAAAGGAAGCTTTACAAATGTTTCTTTCCCTTTTGATGCCTCTATGCCCCTCTAATTGCCTTTGGCGGACCCAAAGGGGATCTAAAATAAACCTTTAATTTCTCTTTTTATTTTTGGATGCCACCATCCAACTGTATTGGAATTTGGCACCCCTAAACAGTCTTTTATGTAAAATTTTAATTTGTTTCCTTCCCTTCAGATGCCACTATTCCCCTGTAAAGGCCTTTGAAGACGCCAAAGGGGATTTAGATTAATCCTTCAATTTTCCTCTAAATTTTTGGATGCCTCACCGCAATTCTCTTGCCCTTTGGCATCCCCAAAGTGGCATTAAAGTAAGCTTTCCAAATGTTTCTTTCCCTTTTGATGCCTCTATGCCCCTGTAATTGTCTTTGGCGGCGCCAAAGGGGATTCAAACTAACCTTTAATTTGTCTTTTTAATTTTGTATGCCACCATGCAACTGTATTGGACTTTGGCACCCCTAAAGGGTCTTTTAAGTAAACTTTTAATTTGTCTCTTTCCCTTCAGATGCCACTATTCCCCTGTAAAGGCCTTTGAAGACGCCAAAGGGGATTTAGATTAATACTTCAATTTTCCTCTAAATTTTTGGATGTCTCCACGCAATTCTCTTGCCCTTTGGCATCCCCAAAGTGGTATTAAAGTAAGCTTTCGAAATGTTTCTTTCCCTTTTGATGCCTCTATGCCCCTGTAATTGCCTTTGGCGGCGCCAAAGGGGATTTAAACTAAATCTTTAATTTGTCTTTTTATTTTTGGATGCCACCATGCAAAGGTATTAGACTTTGGCACCCCTAAACGGTCTGTTAAGTAAACTTTTAATTTGTCTCTTTCCCTTCAGATGCCACTATTCCCTGTAAAGGCCTTTGAAGACGCCAAAGGGGATTTAGATTAATCCTTCAATTTTTCTCTAAATTTTTGGATGCCTCACCGCAATTCTCTTGCCCTTTGGCATCCCCAAAGTGGCATTAAAGTAAGCTTTCTAAATGTTTCTTTCCCTTATGATGCCTCTATGCCCCTGTAATTGCCTTTGGCGGCGCCAAAGGGGATTTAAAATAAACCTTTAATTTGTCTTTTTATTTTTGGATGCCACCATGCAACTGTATTGGACTTTGGCACCCCCAAAGGTATTTTAAGTAAACTTTTAATTAGGGTCTTTCCCTTTAGATACCACTATTCCCCTGTAAAGGCCTTTGAAGACGCCAAAGGGGATTTAGATTAATCCTTCAATTTTCCTCTAAATTTTTGGATGCCTCACCGCAATTCTCTTGACCTTTGGCATCCCCAAAGTGGCATTAAAGTAAGCTTTGCAAATGTTTCTTTCCCTTTTGATGCCTCTATGCCCCTGTAATTGCCTTTGGCGGCTCCAAAGGGGATTTAAACTAAACCTTTAATTTGTCTTTTTATTTTTGGATGCCACCATGCAACTGTACTGGATTTTGGCAACCCTAAACGGTCTTTTATGTAAAATTTTAATTTGTCTCTTTCCCTTCAGATGCCACTACTCCCCTGTAAAGGCCTTTGAAGACGCCAAAGGGGATTTAGATTAATCCTTCAATTTTCCTCTAAGATTTTGGATGCCTCCACGCAATTCCCTTGCCCTTTGGCATCCCCAAAGTGGCATTAAGGTAAGCTTTCCAAATGTTTCTTTCCCTTTTGGTGCCTCTATGCCCCTGTAATTGCCTTTGGTGGCGCCAAAGGGGATTTAAACTAAAGCTTTAATTTGTCTTTTTATTTTTGGATGCACCATGCAAAGGTATTGGACTTTGGCACCCCTAAACGGTATTTTAAGTAAACTTTTAATTTGTCTCTTTTCCTTCAGATGCCACTATTCCCCTGTAAAGGCCTTTGAAGACGCCAAAGGGGATTTAGATTAATCTTCAATTTTCCTCTAAATTTTTGGATGTCTCCACGCAATTCTCTTGCCCTTTGGCATCCCCAAAGTGGTATTAAAGTAAGCTTTCGAAATGTTTCTTTCACTTTTGATGCCTCTATGCCCCTGTAATTGCCTTTGGCGGCGCCAAAGGGGATTTAAACTAAATCTTTAATTTGTCTTTTTATTTTTGGATGCCACCATTCAAAGGTATTAGACTTTGGCACCACTAAACGGTCTGTTAAGTAAACTTTTAATTTGTCTCTTTCCCTTCAGATGCCACTATTCCCCTGTAAAGGCCTTTGAAGACGCCAAAGGGGATTTAGATTAATCCTTCAATTTTTCTCTAAATTTTTGGATGCCTCACCGCAATTCTCTTGACCTTTGGCATCCCCAAAGTGGCATTAAAGTAAGCTTTCCAAATGTTTCTTTCCCTTTTGATGCCTCTATGCCCCTGTAATTGCCTTTGGCGGCGCCAAAGGGGATTTAAAATAAACCTTTAATTTGTCTTTTTATTTTTCGGATGCCACCATGCAACTGTATTGGACTTTGGCACCCCCAAAGGTATTTTAAGTAAACTTTTGATTAGGGTCTTTCCCTTTAGATGCCACTATTCCCCTGTAAAGGCCTTTGAAGACGCCAAAGGGGATTTAGATTAATCCTTCAATTTTCCTCTAAATTTTTGGATGCCTCACCGCAATTCTCTTGACCTTTGGCATCCCCAAAGTGGCATTAAAGTAAGCTTTGCAAATGTTTCTTTCCCTTTTGATGCCTCTATGCCCCTGTAATTGCCTTTGGCGGCTCCAAAGGGGATTTAAACTAAACATTTCATTTGTCTTTTTATTTTTGGATGCCACCATGCAAAGGTATTGGACTTTGGCACCCCTAAACGGTCTTTTATGTAAAATTTTAATTTGTCTCTTTCCCTTCAGATGCCACTACTCCCCTGTTGAGGCCTTTGAAGACGCCAAAGGGGATTTTGATTAATCCTTCAATTTTCCTCTAAGATTTTGGGTGCCTCCACGCAATTCCCTTGCACTTTGGCATCCCCAAAGTGGCACTAAGGCAAGCTTTCCAAATGTTTCTTACCCTTTTGGTGCCTCTATGCCCCTGTAATTGCCTTTGGTGAGAACAAAAGGGATTTAAACTAAAGCTTTAATTTGTCTTTTTATTTTTGGATGCCACCATTCAAAGGTATTGGACTTTGGCACCCCTAAACGGTCTTTTAAGTAAACTTTTAATTTGTCTCTTTTCCTTCAGATGCCACTATTCCCCTGTAAAGGCCTTTGAATACGCCAAAGGGGATTTAGATTAATCCTTCAATTTTCCTCTAAATTTTTGGATATCTCCACGCAATTCTCTTGCCCTTTAGCATCCCCAAAGTGGTAATAAAGTAATCTTTCGGAATGATTCTTTCCCTTTTGATGCTTCTATCCCCCTGTAATTGCCTTTGGCGGCGCCAAAGGGGATTTAAACTAAATCTTTAATTTTTCTTTTTATTTTCGAATGCCACCATACAAAGGTATTAGACTTTGGCACCCCTAAACGGTCTGTTAAGTAAACTTTTAATTTGTCTCTTTCCCTTCAGATGCCACTATTCCCCTGTAAAGGCCTTTGAAGAAGCCAAAGGGGATTTAGATTAATCCTTCAATTTTCCTCTAAATTTTTGGATGCCTCACCGCATTTCTCTTGACCTTTGGCATCCCCAAAGTGGCATTAAAGTAAGCTTTGCAAATGTTTGTTTCCCTTTTGATGCCTCTATGTCCCTGTAATTGCCTTTGGCGGCTCCAAAGGGGATTTAAACTAAACCTTTCATTTGTCTTTTTATTTTTGGATGCCACCTTGCAACTGTATTGGTCTTTGGCACCCCTAAAAAGTCTTTTATGTAAAATTTTGATTTGTCTCTTTCCCTTCAGATGCCACTACTCCCCTGTAGAGGCCTTTGAAGACGCTAAAGGGGATTTAGATTAATACTTCAATTTTCCGCTAAGATTTTGGATGCTTCCACGCAATTCCCTTGCACTTTGGCATCCCCAAAGTGGCATTAAGGCAAGTTTTCCAAATGTTTCTTACCCTTTTGGTGCCTCTATGCCCCTGTAATTTCCTTTGGTGGCGCCAAAGGGGATTTAAACTAAATCTTTAATTTGTCTTTTTATTTTTGGATGCCACCATGCAAAGGTATTAGACTTTGGCACCCCTAAACGGTCTGTTAAGTAAACTTTTGATTTGTCTCTTTCCCTTCAGATGCCATAATTCCCTTGTAAAGGCCTTTGAAGACGCCAAAGGGGATTTAGATTAATCCTTCAATTTTTCTCTAAATTTTTGGATGCCTCACCGCAATTCTCTTGCCCTTTGGCATCCCCAAAGTGGCATTAAAGTAAGCTTTCTAAATGTTTCTTTCCCTTATGATGCCTGTATGCCCCTGTAATTGCTTTTGGCGGCGCCAAAGGGGATTTAAAATAAACCTTTAATATGTCTTTTTATTTTTGGATGCCACCATGCAACTGTATTGGACTTTGGCACCCCCAAAGTGTATTTTAAGTAAACTTTTAATTAGGGTCTTTCCCTTTAGATACCACTATTCCCCTGTAAAGGCCTTTGAAGACGCCAAAGGGGATTTAGATTAATCCTTCAATTTTCCTCTAAATTTTTGGATGCCTCACCGCAATTCTCTTGACCTTTGGCATCCCAAAAGTGGCATTAAAGGAAGCTTTACAAATGTTTCTTTCCCTTTTGATGCCTCTATGCCCCTCTAATTGCCTTTGGCGGACCCAAAGGGGATTTAAAATAAACCTTTAATTTCTCTTTTTATTTTTGGATGCCACCATCCAACTGTATTGGAATTTGGCACCCCTAAACAGTCTTTTATGTAAAATTTTAATTTGTTTCCTTCCCTTCAGATGCCACCACTCCCCTGTAAAGGCCTTTGAAGATGTTAAAGGGGATTTCGATTAATACTTCAATTTTCCTCTAAGATTTTGGATGCCTTATCGCAATTCCCTTGCCCTTTGGCATCCCCAGAGTGGCATTAAGGTAAGCTTCCCAAATGTTTCTTTCCCTTTTGGTGCCTCTATGCCCCTGTAATTGCCTTTGGTGGCGCCAAAGGGGATTTAAACTAAAGCTTTAATTTGTCTTTTTATTTTTAGATTTCATCATGCAAAGGTATTGGACTTTGGCACCCCTAAACGGTCTGTTCAGTAAACTTTTAATTTGTCTCTTTTCCTTCAGATGCCACTATTCCCCTGTAAAGACATTTGAAGACGCCAAAGGGGATTTAGATTAATAGTTCAATTTTCCTCTAAATTTTTGGATGTCTCCACGCAATTCTCTTGCCCTTTGGCATCCCCAAAGTGGTATTAAAGTAAGCTTTCGAAATGTTTCTTTCAATTTTGATGCCTCTATGCCCCTGTAATTGCCTTTGGCGGCGCCAAAGGGGATTTAAACTAAATCTTTAATTTGTCTTTTATTTTTGGATGCTACCATTCAAAGGTATTAGACTTTGGCACCACTAAACGGTCTGTTAAGTAAACTTTTAATTTGTCTCTTTCCCTTAAGATGCCACTATTCCCCTGTAAAGGCCTTTGAAGACGCCAAAGGGAATTTAGATTAATCCTTCAATTTTTTCTCTAAATTTTTGGATGCCTCACCGCAATTCTCTTGACCTTTAGCATCCCCAAAGTGGCATTAAAGTAAGCTTTCCAAATACTTCTTTCCCTTATGATGCTTCTATGCCCATGTAATTGCCTTTGGCGGCGCCAAAGGGGATTTAAAATAAATCTTTAATTTGTCTTTTTATTTTTCGATGCCACCATGCAAGTATATTGGACTTTGGCACCCCCAAAGGGTATTTTAAGTAAACTTTTGATTAGGGTCTTTCCCTTTAGATACCACTATTCCCCTGTAAAGGCCTTTGAAGACGCCAAAGGGGATTTAGATTAATCCTTCAATTTTCCTCTAAATTTTTGGATGCCTCACCGCAATTCTCTTGACCTTTGGCATCCCCAAAGTGGCATTAAAGTAAGCTTTGCAAATGTTTCTTTCCCTTTTGATGCCTCTATGCCCCTGTAACTGCCTTTGGCGGCTCCAAAAGGGGATTTAAACTAAACCTTTCATTTGTCTTTTTATTTTTGGATGCCACCATGCAAAGGTATTGGACTTTGGCACCCCTAAACGGTCTTTTATGTAAAATTTTAATTTGTCTCTTTCCCTTAGATGCCACTACTCCCCTGTTGAGGCCTTTGAAGACGCCAAAGGGGATTTTGATTAATCCTTCAATTTTCCTCTAAGATTTTGGGTGCCTCCACGCAATTCCCTTGCACTTTGGCATCCCCAAAGTGGCACTAAGGCAAGCTTTCCAAATGTTTCTTACCCTTTTGGTGCCTCTATGCCCCTGTAATTGCCTTTGGTGAGAACAAAAGGGATTTAAACTAAAGCTTTAATTTGTCTTTTTATTTTTGGATGCCACCATTCAAAGGTATTGGACTTTGGCACCCCTAAACGGTCTTTTAAGTAAACTTTTAATTTGTCTCTTTTCCTTCAGATGCCACTATTCCCCTGTAAAGGCCTTTGAATACGCCAAAGGGGATTTAGATTAATCCTTCAATTTTCCTCTAAATTTTTGGATATCTCCACGCAATTCTCTTGCCCTTTAGCATCCCCAAAGTGGTAATAAAGTAATCTTTCGGAATGATTCTTTCCCTTTTGATGCTTCTATCCCCCTGTAATTGCCTTTGGCGGCGCCAAAGGGGATTTAAACTAAATCTTTAATTTTTCTTTTTATTTTCGAATGCCACCATACAAAGGTATTAGACTTTGGCACCCCTAAACGGTCTGTTAAGTAAACTTTTAATTTGTCTCTTTCCCTTCAGATGCCACTATTCCCCTGTAAAGGCCTTTGAAGAAGCCAAAGGGGATTTAGATTAATCCTTCAATTTTCCTCTAAATTTTTGGATGCCTCACCGCATTTCTCTTGACCTTTGGCATCCCCAAAGTGGCATTAAAGTAAGCTTTGCAAATGTTTGTTTCCCTTTTGATGCCTCTATGTCCCTGTAATTGCCTTTGGCGGCTCCAAAGGGGATTTAAACTAAACCTTTCATTTGTCTTTTTATTTTTGGATGCCACCTTGCAGCTGTATTGTCTTTGGCACCCCTAAAAAGTCTTTTATGTAAAATTTTGATTTGTCTCTTTCCCTTCAGATGCCACTACTCCTCTGTAGAGGCCTTTTAAGACGCTAAAGGGGATTTAGATTAATACTTCAATTTTCCGCTAAGATTTTGGATGCTTCCACGCAATTCCCTTGCACTTTGGCATCCCCAAAGTGGCATTAAGGCAAGTATTCCAAATGTTTCTTACCCTTTTGGTGCCTCTCTGCCCCTGTAATTTCCTTTGGTGGCGCCAAAGGGGATTTAAACTAAATCTTTAATTTGTCTTTTTATTTTTGGATGCCACCATGCAAAGGTATTAGACTTTGGCACCCCTAAACGGTCTGTTAAGTAAACTTTTGATTTGTCTCTTTCCCTTCAGATGCCATAATTCCCTTGTAAAGGCCTTTGAAGACGCCAAAGGGGATTTAGATTAATCCTTCAATTTTTCTCTAAATTTTTGGATGCCTCACCGCAATTCTCTTGCCCTTTGGCATCCCCAAAGTGGCATTAAAGTAAGCTTTCTAAATGTTTCTTTCCCTTATGATGCCTGTATGCCCCTGTAATTGCTTTTGGCGGCGCCAAAGGGGATTTAAAATAAACCTTTAATATGTCTTTTTATTTTTGGATGCCACCATGCAACTGTATTGGACTTTGGCACCCCCAAAGTGTATTTTAAGTAAACTTTTAATTAGGGTCTTTCCCTTTAGATACCACTATTCCCCTGTAAAGGCCTTTGAAGACGCCAAAGGGGATTTAGATTAATCCTTCAATTTTCCTCTAAATTTTTGGATGCCTCACCGCAATTCTCTTGACCTTTGGCATCCCAAAAGTGGCATTAAAGGAAGCTTTACAAATGTTTCTTTCCCTTTTGATGCCTCTATGCCCCTCTAATTGCCTTTGGCGGACCCAAAGGGGATTTAAAATAAACCTTTAATTTCTCTTTTTATTTTTGGATGCCACCATCCAACTGTATTGGAATTTGGCACCCCTAAACAGTCTTTTATGTAAAATTTTAATTTGTTCTCTTCCCTTCAGATGCCACCACTCCCCTGTAAAGGCCTTTGAAGAAGCTAAAGGGGATTTCGATTAATCCTTCAATTTTCCTCTAAGATTTTGGATGCCTTATCGCAATTCCCTTGCCCTTTGGCATCCCCAGAGTGGCATTAAGGTAAGCTTCCAAATGTTTCTTTCCCTTTTGGTGCCTCTATGCCCCTGTAATTGCCTTTGGCGGCGCCAAAGGGGATTTAAACTAAAGCTTTAATTTGTCTTTTTATTTTTAGATTTCATCATGCAAAGGTATTGGACTTTGGCACCCCTAAACGGTCTGTTCAGTAAACTTTTAATTTGTCTCTTTCCTTCAGATGCCACTATTCCCCTGTAAAGGACATTTGAAGACGCCAAAGGGGATTTAGATTAATAGTTCAATTTTCCTCTAAATTTTGGATGTCTCCACGCAATTCTCTTGCCCTTTGGCATCCCCAAAGTGGTATTAAAGTAAGCTTTCGAAATGTTTCTTTCCATTTTGATGCCTCTATGCCCCTGTAATTGCCTTTGGCGGCGCCAAAGGGGATTTAAACTAAATCTTTAATTTGTCTTTTATTTTTGGATGCTACCATGCAAAGGTATTAGACTTTGGCACCCCTAAACGGTCTGTTAAGTAAACTTTTGATTTGTCTCTTTCCCTTCAGATGCCACTATTCCCCTGTAAAGGCCTTTGAAGACGCCAAAGGGGATTTAGATTAATCCTTCAATTTTTCTCTAAATTTTTGGATGCCTCACCGCAATTCTCTTGACCTTTGGCATCCCCAAAGTGGCATTAAAGTAAGCTTTCGAAATGTTTCTTTCCCTTATGATGCCTTCTATGCCCATGTAATTGCCTTTGGCGGCGCCAAAGGGGATTTAAAATAAACCTTTAATTTGTCTTTTTATTTTTCGATGCCACCATGCAACTGTATTGGACTTTGGCACCCCCAAAGGGTATTTTAAGTAAACTTTTAATTAGGGTCTTTCCCTTTAGATACCACTATTCCCCTGTAAAGGCCTTTGAAGACGCCAAAGGGGATTTAGATTAATCCTTCAATTTTCCTCTAAATTTTTGGATGCCTCACCGCAATTCTCTTGACCTTTGGCATCCCCAAAGTGGCATTAAAGTAAGCTTTGCAAATGTTTCTTTCCCTTTTGATGCCTCTATGCCCCTGTAATTGCCTTTGGCGGCTCCAAAGGGGATTTAAACTAAACCTTTCATTTGTCTTTTTATTTTTGGATGCCACCATGCAAAGGTATTGGACTTTGGCACCCCTAAACGGTCTTTTATGTAAAATTTTAATTTGTCTCTTTCCCTTCAGATGCCACTACTCCCCTGTTGAGGCCTTTGAAGACGCCAAAGGGGATTTTGATTAATCCTTCAATTTTCCTCTAAGATTTTGGGTGCCTCCACGCAATTCCCTTGCACTTTGGCATCCCCAAAGTGGCACTAAGGCAAGCTTTCCAAATGTTTCTTACCCTTTTGGTGCCTCTATGCCCCTCTAATTGCCTTTGGTGAGAACAAAAGGGATTTAAACTAAAGCTTTAATTTGTCTTTTTATTTTTGGATGCCACCATTCAAAGGTATTGGACTTTGGCACCCCTAAACGGTCTTTTAAGTAAACTTTTAATTTGTCTCTTTTCCTTCAGATGCCACTATTCCCCTGTAAAGGCCTTTGAATACGCCAAAGGGGATTTAGATTAATCCTTCAATTTTCCTCTAAATTTTTGGATATCTCCACGCAATTCTCTTGCCCTTTGGCATCCCCAAAGTGGTAATAAAGTAATCTTTCGAAATGATTCTTTCCCTTTTGATGCTTCTATCCCCCTGTAATTGCCTTTGGCGGCGCCAAAGGGGATTTAAACTAAATCTTTAATTTGTCTTTTTATTTTGGATGCCACCATACAAAGGTATTAGACTTTGGCACCCCTAAACGGTCTGTTAAGTAAACTTTTAATTTGTCTCTTTCCCTTCAGATGCCACTATTCCCCTGTAAAGGCCTTTGAAGACGCCAAAGGGGATTTAGATTAATCCTTCAATTTTCCTCTAAATTTTTGGATGCCTCACCGCATTTCTCTTGACCTTTGGCATCCCCAAAGTGGCATTAAAGTAAGCTTTGCAAATGTTTGTTTCCCTTTTGATGCCTCTATGCCCCTGTAATTGCCTTTGGCGGCTCCAAAGGGGATTTAAACTAAACCTTTCATTTGTCTTTTTATTTTTGGATGCTACCATGCAAAGGTATTAGACTTTGGCACCCCTAAACGGTCTGTTAAGTAAACTTTTAATTTGTCTCTTTCCCTTAAGATGCCACTATTCCCCTGTAAAGGCCTTTGAAGACGCCAAAGGGATTTAGATTAATCCTTCAATTTTTCTCTAAATTTTTGGATGCCTCACCGCAATTCTCTTGACCTTTAGGCATCCCCAAAGTGGCATTAAAGTAAGCTTTCCAAATACTTCTTTCCCTTATGATGCTTCTATGCCCATGTAATTGCCTTTGGCGGCGCCAAAGGGGATTTAAAATAAACCTTTAATTTGTCTTTTTATTTTTCGATGCCACCATGCAAGTATATTGGACTTTGGCACCCCCAAAGGGTATTTTAAGTAAACTTTTGATTAGGGTCTTTCCCTTTAGATACCACTATTCCCCTGTAAAGGCCTTTGAAGACGCCAAAGGGGATTTAGATTAATCCTTCAATTTTCCTCTAAATTTTTGGATGCCTCACCGCAATTCTCTTGACCTTTGGCATCCCCAAAGTGGCATTAAAGTAAGCTTTGCAAATGTTTCTTTCCCTTTTGATGCCTCTATGCCCCTGTAACTGCCTTTGGCGGCTCCAAAAGGGGATTTAAACTAAACCTTTCATTTGTCTTTTTATTTTTGGATGCCACCATGCAAAGGTATTGGACTTTGGCACCCCTAAACGGTCTTTTATGTAAAATTTTAATTTGTCTCTTTCCCTTCAGATGCCACTACTCCCCTGTTGAAGGCCTTTGAAGACGCCAAAGGGGATTTTGATTAATCCTTCAATTTTCCTCTAAGATTTTGGGTGCCTCCACGCAATTCCCTTGCACTTTGGCATCCCCAAAGTGGCACTAAGGCAAGCTTTCCAAATGTTTCTTACCCTTTTGGTGCCTCTATGCCCCTGTAATTGCCTTTGGTGAGAACAAAAGGGATTTAAACTAAAGCTTTAATTTGTCTTTTTATTTTTGGATGCCACCATTCAAAGGTATTGGACTTTGGCACCCCTAAACGGTCTTTTAAGTAAACTTTTAATTTGTCTCTTTTCCTTCAGATGCCACTATTCCCCTGTAAAGGCCTTTGAATACGCCAAAGGGGATTTAGATTAATCCTTCAATTTTCCTCTAAATTTTTGGATATCTCCACGCAATTCTCTTGCCCTTTAGCATCCCCAAAGTGGTAATAAAGTAATCTTTCGGAATGATTCTTTCCCTTTTGATGCTTCTATCCCCCTGTAATTGCCTTTGGCGGCGCCAAAGGGGATTTAAACTAAATCTTTAATTTTTCTTTTTATTTTCGAATGCCACCATACAAAGGTATTAGACTTTGGCACCCCTAAACGGTCTGTTAAGTAAACTTTTAATTTGTCTCTTTCCCTTCAGATGCCACTATTCCCCTGTAAAGGCCTTTGAAGAAGCCAAAGGGGATTTAGATTAATCCTTCAATTTTCCTCTAAATTTTTGGATGCCTCACCGCATTTCTCTTGACCTTTGGCATCCCCAAAGTGGCATTAAAGTAAGCTTTGCAAATGTTTGTTTCCCTTTTGATGCCTCTATGTCCCTGTAATTGCCTTTGGCGGCTCCAAAGGGGATTTAAACTAAACCTTTCATTTGTCTTTTTATTTTTGGATGCCACCTTGCAACTGTATTGGTCTTTGGCACCCCTAAAAAGTCTTTTATGTAAAATTTTGATTTGTCTCTTTCCCTTCAGATGCCACTACTCCCCTGTAGAGGCCTTTGAAGACGCTAAAGGGGATTTAGATTAATACTTCAATTTTCCGCTAAGATTTTGGATGCTTCCACGCAATTCCCTTGCACTTTGGCATCCCCAAAGTGGCATTAAGGCAAGTTTTCCAAATGTTTCTTACCCTTTTGGTGCCTCTATGCCCCTGTAATTTCCTTTGGTGGCGCCAAAGGGGATTTAAACTAAATCTTTAATTTGTCTTTTTATTTTTGGATGCCACCATGCAAAGGTATTAGACTTTGGCACCCCTAAACGGTCTGTTAAGTAAACTTTTGATTTGTCTCTTTCCCTTCAGATGCCATAATTCCCTTGTAAAGGCCTTTGAAGACGCCAAAGGGGATTTAGATTAATCCTTCAATTTTTCTCTAAATTTTTGGATGCCTCACCGCAATTCTCTTGCCCTTTGGCATCCCCAAAGTGGCATTAAAGTAAGCTTTCTAAATGTTTCTTTCCCTTATGATGCCTGTATGCCCCTGTAATTGCTTTTGGCGGCGCCAAAGGGGATTTAAAATAAACCTTTAATATGTCTTTTTATTTTTGGATGCCACCATGCAACTGTATTGGACTTTGGCACCCCCAAAGTGTATTTTAAGTAAACTTTTAATTAGGGTCTTTCCCTTTAGATACCACTATTCCCCTGTAAAGGCCTTTGAAGACGCCAAAGGGGATTTAGATTAATCCTTCAATTTTCCTCTAAATTTTTGGATGCCTCACCGCAATTCTCTTGACCTTTGGCATCCCAAAAGTGGCATTAAAGGAAGCTTTACAAATGTTTCTTTCCCTTTTGATGCCTCTATGCCCCTCTAATTGCCTTTGGCGGACCCAAAGGGGATTTAAAATAAACCTTTAATTTCTCTTTTTATTTTTGGATGCCACCATCCAACTGTATTGGAATTTGGCACCCCTAAACAGTCTTTTATGTAAAATTTTAATTTGTTTCCTTCCCTTCAGATGCCACCACTCCCCTGTAAAGGCCTTTGAAGATGTTAAAGGGGATTTCGATTAATACTTCAATTTTCCTCTAAGATTTTGGATGCCTTATCGCAATTCCCTTGCCCTTTGGCATCCCCAGAGTGGCATTAAGGTAAGCTTCCCAAATGTTTCTTTCCCTTTTGGTGCCTCTATGCCCCTGTAATTGCCTTTGTTGGCGCCAAAGGGGATTTAAACTAAAGCTTTAATTTGTCTTTTTATTTTTAGATTTCACCATGCAAAGGTATTGGACTTTGGCACCCCTAAACGGTCTGTTCAGTAAACTTTTAATTTGTCTCTTTCCCTTCAGATGCCACTATTCCCCTGTAAAGGCTTTTTAAGACGCCAAAGGGGAGTTAGATTAATCCTTCAATTTTCCTCTAAATTTTTCGATGCGTCCATGCAATTCTCTTGCCCTTTGGCATCCCCAAAGTGGCATTCAAGTAATCTTTTCAAATGTTTCTTTACCTTTTGATGGCTCTATGCCCCTGTAATTGCCTTTGGCGGCGCCAAAGGGGATTTAAACTAAATCTTTAATTTGTCTTTTATTTTTGGATGCTACCATTCAAAGGTATTAGACTTTGGCACCACTAAACGGTCTGTTAAGTAAACTTTTAATTTGTCTCTTTCCCTTAAGATGCCACTATTCCCCTGTAAAGGCCTTTGAAGACGCCAAAGGGAATTTAGATTAATCCTTCAATTTTTTCTCTAAATTTTTGGATGCCTCACCGCAATTCTCTTGACCTTTAGCATCCCCAAAGTGGCATTAAAGTAAGCTTTCCAAATACTTCTTTCCCTTATGATGCTTCTATGCCCATGTAATTGCCTTTGGCGGCGCCAAAGGGGATTTAAAATAAACCTTTAATTTGTCTTTTTATTTTTCGATGCCACCATGCAAGTATATTGGACTTTGGCACCCCCAAAGGGTATTTTAAGTAAACTTTTGATTAGGGTCTTTCCCTTTAGATACCACTATTCCCCTGTAAAGGCCTTTGAAGACGCCAAAGGGGATTTAGATTAATCCTTCAATTTTCCTCTAAATTTTTGGATGCCTCACCGCAATTCTCTTGACCTTTGGCATCCCCAAAGTGGCATTAAAGTAAGCTTTGCAAATGTTTCTTTCCCTTTTGATGCCTCTATGCCCCTGTAACTGCCTTTGGCGGCTCCAAAAGGGGATTTAAACTAAACCTTTCATTTGTCTTTTTATTTTTGGATGCCACCATGCAAAGGTATTGGACTTTGGCACCCCTAAACGGTCTTTTATGTAAAATTTTAATTTGTCTCTTTCCCTTTAGATGCCACTACTCCCCTGTTGAGGCCTTTGAAGACGCCAAAGGGGATTTTGATTAATCCTTCAATTTTCCTCTAAGATTTTGGGTGCCTCCACGCAATTCCCTTGCACTTTGGCATCCCCAAAGTGGCATTCAGGCAAGCTTTCCAAATGTTTCTTACCCTTTTGGTGCCTCTATGCCCCTGTAATTGCCTTTGGTGAGAACAAAAGGGATTTAAACTAAAGCTTTAATTTGTCTTTTTATTTTTGGATGCCACCATTCAAAGGTATTGGACTTTGGCACCCCTAAACGGTCTTTTAAGTAAACTTTTAATTTGTCTCTTTTCCTTCAGATGCCACTATTCCCCTGTAAAGGCCTTTGAATACGCCAAAGGGGATTTAGATTAATCCTTCAATTTTCCTCTAAATTTTTGGATATCTCCACGCAATTCTCTTGCCCTTTAGCATCCCCAAAGTGGTAATAAAGTAATCTTTCGGAATGATTCTTTCCCTTTTGATGCTTCTATGCCCCTGTAATTGCCTTTGGCGGCGCCAAAGGGGATTTAAACTAATCTTTAATTTGTCTTTTTATTTTGATGCCACCATGCAACTGTATTAGACTTTGGCACCCCTAAACGGTCTGTTAAGTAAACTTTTAATTTGTCTCTTTCCCTTCAGATGCCACTATTCCCCTGTAAAGGCCTTTGAAGACGCCAAAGGGGATTTAGATTAATCCTTCAATTTTCCTCTAAATTTTTGGATGCCTCACCGCAATTCTCTTGACCTTTGGCATCCCCAAAGTGGCATTAAAGTAAGCTTTGCAAATGTTTCTTTCCCTTTTGATGCCTCTATGCCCCTGTAATTGCCTTTGGCGGCTCCAAAGGGGATTTAAACTAAACCTTTAATTTGTCTTTTTATTTTTGGATGCCACCATGCAACTGTATTGGACTTTGGCACCCCTAAACGGTCTTTTAAGTAAACTTTTAATTTGTCTCTTTCCCTTCAGATGCCACTATTCCCCTGTAAAGGCCTTTGAAGACGCCAAAGGGGATTTAGATTAATCCTTCAATTTTTCTCTAAATTTTTGGATGCCTCACCGCAATTCTCTTGCCCTTTGGCATCCCCAAAGTGGCATTAAAGTAAGCTTTCTAAATGTTTCTTTCCCTTATGATGCCTCTATGCCCCTGTAATTGCCTTTGGCGGCGCCAAAGGGGATTTAAAATAAACCTTTAATTTGTCTTTTTATTTTTGGATGCCACCATGCAACTGTATTGGACTTTGGCACCCCCAAAGGGTATTTTAAGTAAACTTTTAATTAGGGTCTTTCCCTTTAGATACCACTATTCCCCTGTAAAGGCCTTTGAAGACGCCAAAGGGGATTTAGATTAATCCTTCAATTTTCCTCTAAATTTTTGGATGCCTCACCGCAATTCTCTTGACCTTTGGCATCCCCAAAGTGGCATTAAAGTAAGCTTTACAAATGTTTCTTTCCCTTTTGATGCCTCTATGCCCCTGTAATTGCCTTTGGCGGACCCAAAGGGGATTTAAAATAAACCTTTAATTTGTCTTTTTATTTTTGGATGCCACCATGCAACTGTATTGGACTTTGGCACCCCTAAACGGTCTTTTATGTAAAATTTTAATTTGTTTCTTTCCCTTCAGATGCCACTATTCCCCTGTAAAGGCCTTTGAAGACGACAAAGGGGATTTAGATTAATCCTTCAATTTTCCTCTAAGATTTTCGATGCCTCCACGCAATTCCCTTGCACTTCGGCATCCCCAAAGTGGCATTAAGGCAAGCTTTCCAAATGTTTCTTACCCTTTTGGTGCCTCTATGCCCCTGTAATTGCCTTTGGTGGCGCCAAAGGGGATTTAAACTAAAGCTTTAATTTGTCTTTTTATTTTTGGATGCCACCATGCAAAGGTATTGGACTTTGGCAGCCCTAAAGGGTCTTTTAAGTAAACTTTTAATTTGTCTCTTTAAATTCAGATGCCACTATTCCCCTGTAAAGGCCTTTGAAGACGCCAAAGGGGATTTAGATTAATCCTTCAATTTTTCTCTAAATTTTTGGATGCCTCACTGCAATTCTCTTGACCTTTAGCATCCCCAAAGTGGCATTAAAGTAAGCTTTCCAAATGTTTCTTTCCCTTATGATGCCTCTATGCCCATGTAATTGCCTTTGGCGGCGCCAAAGGGGATTTAAAATAAACCTTTAATTTGTCTTTTTATTTTTGGATGCCACCATGCAAGTGTATTGGACTTTGGCACCCCAAAGGGTATGTTAAGTAAACTTTTAATTAGGGTCTTTCCCTTTAGATACCACTATTCCCCTGTAAAGGCCTTTGAAGACGCCAAAGGGGATTTAGATTAATCCTTCAATTTTCCTCTAAATTTTTGGATGCCTCACCGCAATTCTCTTGACCTTTGGCATCCCCAAAGTGGCATTAAAGTAAGCTTTGCAAATGTTTCTTTCCCTTTTGATGCCTCTATGCCCCTGTAATTGCCTTTGGCGGCTCCAAAGGGGATTTAAACTAAACCTTTCATTTGTCTTTTTATTTTTGGATGCCACCGTGCAGCTGTATTGGACTTTGGCACCCCTAAACGGTCTTTTATGTAAAATTTTAATTTGTCTCTTTCCCTTCAGATGCCACTACTCCCCTGTTGAGGCCTTTGAAGACGCCAAACTGGATTTTGATTAATCCTTCAATTTTCCTCTAAGATTTTGGATGCCTCCACGCAATTTCCTTGCACTTTGGCATCCCCAAAGTGGCATTAAGGCAAGCTTTCCAAATGTTTCTTACCCTTTTGGTGCCTCTATGCCCCTGTAATTGCCTTTGGTGGCGACAAAGGGATTTAAACTAAAGCTTTAATTTGTCTTTTTATTTTTGGATGCCACCATGCAAAGGTATTGGACTTTGGCACCCCTAAACGGTCTTTTAAGTAAACTTTTAATTTGTCTCTTTCCCTTCAGATGCCACTATTCCCCTGTAAAGGCCTTTGAATACGCCAAAGGGGATTTAGATTAATCCTTCAATTTTCCTCTAAATTTTTGGATGTCTCCACGCAATTCTCTTGCCCTTTAGCATCCCCAAAGTGGTAATAAAGTAATCTTTCGAAATGATTCTTTCCCTTTTGATGCTTCTATCCCCCTGTAATTGCCTTTGGCGGCGCCAAAGGGGATTTAAACTAAATCTTTAATTTGTCTTTTTATTTTTGGATGCCACCATGCAAAGGTATTGGACTTTGGCACCCCTAAAGGGTCTTTTAAGTAAACTTTTAATTTGTCTCTTTCCCTTCAGATGCCACTATTCCCCTGTAAAGGCCTTTGAAGAAGCCAAAGGGGATTTAGATTAATCCTTCAATTTTCCTCTAAATTTTTGGATGTCTCACCGCAATTCTCTTGCCCTTTGGCATCCCCAAAGTGGCATTAAAGTAAGCTTTCGAAATGTTTCTTTCCCTTTTGATGCCTCTATGCCCCTGTAATTGCCTTTGGCGGCTCCAAAGGGGATTTCAACTAAACCTTTAATTTGTCTTTTATTTTTGGATGCTACCATGCAAAGGTATTAGACTTTGGCACCACTAAACGGTCTGTTAAGTAAACTTTTAATTTGTCTCTTTCCCTTAAGATGCCACTATTCCCCTGTAAAGGCCTTTGAAGACGCCAAAGGGGATTTAGATTAATCCTTCAATTTTCCTCTAAATTTTTGGATGCCTCACGCAATTCCCTTGCACTTTGGCATCCCCAAAGTGGCATTAAGTTAAGCTTTCCAAATGTTTCTTTCCCTTATGATGCCTCTATGCCCCTGTAATTGCCTTTGGCGGCGCCAAAGGGGATTTAAACTAAACCTTTAATTTGTCTTTTTATTTTTGGATGCCACCATGCAAGTGTATTGGACTTTGGCACCCCAAAGGGTATTTTAAGTAAACTTTTAATTAGGGTCTTTCCCTTTAGATACCACTATTCCCTTGTAAAGGCCTTTGAAGACGCCAAAGGGGATTTAGATTAATCCTTCAATTTTCCTCTAAATTTTTGGATGCCTCACCGCAATTCTCTTGACCTTTGGCATCCCCAAAGTGGCATTAAAGTAAGCTTTGCAAATGTTTCTTTCCCTTTTGATGCCTCTATGCCCTTGTAATTGTCTTTGGCGGCTCCAAAGGGGATTTAAACTAAACCTTTCATTTGTCTTTTTATTTTTGGATGCCACCGTGCAGCTGTATTGGACTTTGGCACCCCTAAACGGTCTTTTATGTAAAATTTTAATTTGTCTCTTTCCCTTCAGATGCCACTACTCCCCTGTTGAGGCCTTTGAAGACGCCAAACTGGATTTTGATTAATCCTTCAATTTTCCTCTAAGATTTTGGATGCCTCCACGCAATTTCCTTGCACTTTGGCATCCCCAAAGTGGCATTAAGGCAAGCTTTCCAAATGTTTCTTCCCCTTTTGGTCCCTCTATGCCCCTGTAATTGCCTTTGGTGGCGACAAAGGGGATTTAAACTAAAGCTTTAATTTGTCTTTTTATTTTTGGATGCTACCATGCAAAGGTATTGGACTTTGGCACCCCTAAACGGTCTTTTAAGTAAACTTTTAATATGTCTCTTTCCCTTGAGATGCCACTATTCCCCTGTAAAGGCCTTTGAATACGCCAAAGGGGATTTAGATTAATCCTTCAATTTTCCTCTAAATTTTTGGATGTCTCCACGCAATTCTCTTGCCCTTTAGCATCCCCAAAGTGGTGATAAAGTAATGTTTCGAAATGATTCTTTCCCTTTTGATGCTTCTATCCCCCTGTAATTGCCTTTGGCGGCGCCAAAGGGGATTTAAACTAAATCTTTAATTTTTCTTTTTATTTTTGAATGCCACCATACAAAGGTATTAGACTTTGGCACCCCTAAACGGTCTGTTAAGTAAACTTTTAATTTGTCTCTTTCCCTTCAGATGCCACTATTCCCCTGTAAAGGCTTTTTAAGACGCCAAAGGGGAGTTAGATTAATCCTTCAATTTTCCTCTAAATTTTTCGATGCGTCCATGCAATTCTCTTGCCCTTTGGCATCCCCAAAGTGGCATTCAAGTAAGCTTTTCAAATGTTTCTTTACCTTTTGATGCCTCTATGCCCCTGTAATTGCCTTTGGCGGCGCCAAAGGGGATTTAAAATAAGTCTTTATTTTGTCTTTTTATTTTGGGATGCCACCATGCAAAGGTATTAGACTTTGGCACCCTTAAACGGTCTGTTAAGTAAACTTTTAATTTGTCTCTTTCCCTTCAGATGCCACTATTCCCCTGTAAAGGCCTTTGAAGACGCCAAAGGGGATTTAGATTAATCCTTCAATTTTTTTCTAAATTTCTCGATGCCTCAACGCAATTCTCTTGCCCTTTGGCATCCCCAAAGTGGCATTAAAGTAAGCTTTATAAATGTTTCTTTCCCTTATGATGCCTCTATGACCCTGTAATTGCCTTTCGCGGCGCCAAAGGGGATTTAAAATAAACCTTTAATTTGTTTTTTTATTTTTCGATGCCACCATGCAACTGTATTGAACTTTGGCACCCAAAGTGTATTTT
>NC_092294.1:16183794-16193204 GCF_036320965.1 Panulirus ornatus
GCTTACCTCGCTGCGCGGGGAAAAATGGTGAACATAAATAAAGGAAAAATATTTCATCTTTTATCTTTTTGTCTACCTCTATAACCTCCCTTGGTCTCCTGATTCAACTTTAAGTTAACTGAGATTGGTGAACTGGAGATCATACCTTCCAGGGTGTCTCCATCATTAGATAATGAAAATTCTCCCTCCATTTACACGGTAACGATTCATTCTTTGTTTCCGTTTCTGACAGAGACAACACAGCCGTGGAGGTTCTTTTTGGCAAGTATGTATAAAAGCAACGATGTCACTCTCCCTAAAAAGCAATGTAAACAATGCATTCAGTATCCAGTCTAGGGAGTTAAGAAGCTTTTGTGAAGCGTTGGTCCTCTCTATTTTGGATGTTCGTAGGATCCAACCCACTTTCTTTTGAAGAATCGAACCGCTTCCTCCATTGTGGTCACAGAGAGGACAGTGATCTGAAAGTCATTCATAGATTTTTTTTTTTCTTTTATCGTCCCTTTCGTTTATTTTCATTAATTTTATCTGCGTTCTGCTTTAACTGCTATTTTCAAATCATTCACTTCCGGGCTTGTTAAAAAAAACTTTAAGAGTACATTTTCATCAATGGCAATGTAAGACTTGATTTATCTAACTGTGGTCTCACTGAGTGTTCCGTGAATGGAGATTTTCATAGTTCACGTTCGTATCATCTGCCTAGGATGTGATCCATGACGCAGTATCTCTAAAACATGGGTTGGAATGGACTATGTTTTTAGGAGAGGGAAGGGGAATGAATTCTAATCTGAAGGCGAGGAGGGAGGAAAATGTCTATGTTAGGGACAGGAGATCGAATGCACCCTATGTTACGGACATGGTGGGGCTCGACTTTTTGTTCAGACAAGAAGAATGGAGGCTGTGTAAGACAGAGAAGGGATTGGACTCTGGTTTATACAACAATATCAGCCTACTGGGGGTCTGACAAAGACCTCTGTGACCTCTGAATCTTTCTTTCTGCGACTACCGCTCACACAGGATTGAACATGGCGGTGCACAATAAACTTGCCTGGGGATTCCGGCAGACATGATCATTATGTATACATGAAAAAGAAATTGACTGTGTTAAGACAGGGGGGATTCTGGATCCTGTGTCACAGCAAAGCAGGGAGAATGGTGTCTATGTTATACCGAGGGCGGTTTGGACTTTGCCGTTTAAGTTGGAAGATGGCAACAGATTTTATGTTTAAGGAAGGGAAGTATAAAATCGTCCAATCCTCGTGAGACTCATTTCCACACACATGCCGAGCGAGAATAAGTAAACCATTTTAACATGCTTGCGGGTCCAGGTTTCAGCAAACGAGAGCTACGGGAGCTGCGGCCGAAATGATATATATAGAACAGAAAGGGGAAGCAACCCAAAATGGGAGATGGGAGAGGGGATAGTGACCAAAGTGTGATAAGGTGTGAGGCGTTTGGTTCTACTCTTGGGATAAAAATAAATGGGACAACGAGTCATCCCTTCTGTGCTAGTGCATTCCACAAAGGGGGTAAATGAGACCCCCTGTAGAGATGCAAATGGTTGGTAAAACAGAAAACATAACAGTGTTACCTATATAACGCTCATAAAAACTTCTGGGAAGTAAATTTTACGTTTACTTTGTGTGGATTCCAGGACAAAGTTGTACGTTATTGCAGGGACGAATCGTTGTGTTTATGGAGTATGAAAAACTACCGAACGATGTGGAGATTGACAAAATCATATACATAAGTTTAAGCAAAAAGTTGCAGTTTTTGCACTATTGAATGTAACCAAGTTACCGTTCCTCATTCTAATAAGCTGCAAAGCTGTGGTTCGTGTTTACAATAATGCGTCAGATATGAGGTCAAGGAAACGGCCCCAAAGGTAAAGTCCTCTTCTTTGAGCAACAGAATTTGTTCCCTCCTTGCCAGCTGCAGTTATTCACCGGGACTTACACCCGTCTTTCAGGAAGGCACAGTATTCCTCCCTTTTCCTACTAACCTCTTAGTCTTAATCATAAAGGACTATGCGCGCTATGATATTCGTCATGAGGGCTTTGGCCAAGTCGTGATTTTACCTCGGCATTGTGAATATTCTTTCATTGCCTTTCATTAATCCAACGCAGGGATGAAGCAGTTTCAGATAGATAGAGAGAGAGTAGAGAGAGAGAGAGAGAGTAGAGAGAGGACGAGAGAGAGAGGAGGAAGAAGAAGAGCGAGAGAGAGAGAGAAGAGAGAGAAGGGTGGTCGCGAGGACGAGTTTATCCACGCAAGCGAGCCGTTTGTGGTTGTGGGTTGCGACTCACGTCCTCGCACGCCCTCCGTACTACAAAAACGCCTGGGCATTGTGCGGGGGTACATGTGGGGAGGAGTGAGAGGGGGGAGTCTGGTGCGTGAAGTGGCGGCCCGTCTTTACCTCTCTCTCTAGCGGCAGTCACGACCAGCGACAAAGTGACCATCAAAGCCCGGCCGCTCGGGTAAACACATACTCCTCGCTCCGATGATGTCCTTCCTGACAGCTCTAGTAACATTCACAGCTGACAGGTCGAGAATTTAGTTTAAGTGTTATCGTACGAAGGCTAAACTTTGCTCTTGACGGCCCACACTAATCACGCTCTACAGCGAAACAAAAACACGTCTAATGTTACCGGTTTTGCCTCTCTCTGCATCGACGCCGCAGCGATCAGAAGACAACGCAGGCATCGATTGTTCAACCGGGAGGGAAGCGCGTCATTACTGTCCCCCCACCCACGTCACCACAGACAGAGTTATTTATACTGATGTTAACAGTGGCTTACTTACATCAGATATTAACGTGCACTTCACACTTATGCCCCACATCACACTAATTCATTAATATCAAATAAACTAATAAACCATATCGCTATGAACAATGAATGAGGCCATAGCAAAACCAAAGGATTTACAGTATGTTAAAACAGCAAACCATTATTACCACAACACAGAGGTATCACATGTTCCTATTCATCACCATATTAAGTGATTACAGAACATGAGGCTTATACACTACATCATTGATACAGTTTATCACCAGTATTGTTGTATATTCACCACACCATCTTGATATACAAACTGTATGATAACACACCAGATAACATTCAGCGTTAGTATCAACCCACATTACCTGAGATTTCAATAGCTTTGAAACTACTTGCTAGTAATGTATGTGCCTCCGACACAGACTAATTATTAGTACCTGACCACAGTTCTGGTGCTGCTATATAGCAGGAAGGAGCATTACACCATCACTCCTAGTTGGGCTATACAACGCTGGCATATATCACGAAATACTAAGCTAATTATTCAGACCATTATTTTGTTTTAATTTTGAGAACTGTTATCTTGTCTGGCTGTTTTTATAGTCTGCGACAGAAGCTTCCCTGGTTGGAGTGGCCTGTGTTACAAGGCTGTTTGTTTGTTTGATCTTTGTTTGATGCTGCCAGGGGTTCTGGGGTTCATTACTATGTTAGTGCAATCTTGCCCATCCTACCCATTCATAGAAAGCAATGGGAAGCATAGCAGCGAGATAGGTAAGTTCAACGAGTGCAATGCACAAGTACCTACATGTCGTATATGCTTTACTCTGAACCAGCCTGGCTGTTTGGGGTACTATGTGGCGTGAGGGCTACGCCTTCCACCAGCTTGTTCGGTGTTGGACCCCACACTTGTTGGGACCCCACGAACCAACCTTTCCAACACAGCTCTGGGTTTGAGGGGGGGGGGTAAAGACTCCAAAGTATTCCACAATTTAATCTAGCTGGGTCAAGTACACCTTAGAAGGAAGGAGCAGTTCAGTTATTTCCTCGAAGTTCTTCCATGGAGTGTGTTGTGAGATGATGTTAGGTTAGTTTTTTAACAGGCGGGGGCTGTGGCCTATGGACATTTCTGCTGTTTATATTCCTAAAATGGCTCCTTAATCATTTACTTAGTCTTCTGTGGACAAATATCCAGCCTGTGAGCTTTTCAACAAAGTTCTCATTCTCGGTATGAGCTTAGGTAGGTTGCCAGACCTTCCCAGTCGTATCTCACATCTGTACCCTGTCATTATGATATATCTCCCCGCGTCTGCGTTTCTAAATTCATCCAGTTGTAGTTTGGTAGTCTGTCTCATTGATCGAAGACCTTGATGATCTTATGCGGGCGACGTCATCTATTCATCCCAACAACAATACACAACCCGCCCACGGACAACAGCTGACAGTCTTAGTCGCTGTCACCTAATAATAAGCGGCTTGCCGTGCTGTTGGCGAAGTACAATCTTACTTTCGACTGCGAGGGTGTCGTTTACTCTCTTTTTGTTTTCTGATACTTGGGCATTTTACCGTGACCGCAAAAAAACAATGAGAATAACTTTTAGGGCCCGAAAATACTTGGCCCTCTAACAGTACCACAAAAATACACGAAAATATAAACGTAAACACTGACATTCTAGTAATGTGTCATAGTCTCCCTTCGGCCTTGATTAATCTGCCAGTCGTCCCATGAGCACGGGATTGGCTAAGGGTGATGTAGTATTTTAGGCCAATGTTTTGGTTCCATAGCGTCTTGAGATCTCCTGAATGAGGGAGAGGCACTAATGATGGTGTTGAGTGAGCAAAAACCTTGACTTTCACACTGGTTTTCCGTAGTTTTCGATGGCGTTAAGGTATGAGGTGTTTTTCAGGTCACTACAGCAGGTAACTATTTTTTCTGATAAACTAATTCATCACATTTTTATCTTTACAGAAGTGGGCATGATCCTGCATTAAAGTCAATTACATTCTTGAACCCGCAAAAAAGGATAAAAAAGCGAGAGAAGATGTTCTCTCGTTTCCTTAATGTACTGCTCACTATTCCCTCTAGTTTCTTTTTGGGTTAAGAAAGTAACAAACCATTACCATATTATTGCAGCACTAAGAAACACTATCTGGGGTGTTTCACCGTCTTCAAGGAGGAAACGAGAGACGAAGGAACATTCCGGCTGGAGCCTCCAGGCCTCCTCACACCCCCTTTCCTCCTCCAGCGCCTTATTCCACAAGTGCGCATTTCAGATTCTAAGTGTTTGTTTTCTTTGCCAAATGCGCGTGGTTAATGTTCCATTCCCTTCCCCCTGTTAGCAGGGGTCTGGCAGCTGGCCCTTCGGGATTCTTACTTATTATTCATAGCGTGAATGTGAACTTTCTCTACGACATAGTTGATGGTTTTTCGAGACATTTTTATACACGTTTTGGAAGGCTTTTCTTGAATTCGCGAACATGCATTGCGGGGTTGCTTTCAGTATTCTTCGTTCTTGGAAGGATATTTGTAGACCTAGAAGTCTTCTTTGGGCGTCCAGGGATAGGTTTTCGTGGATGGGATGACCCCTCATAGTAGGAAGGCCATATGAGCACTCGGTTAGCAAACGCTTTGACTGTGCACCCTGAGGTGCTAGACCGAACCCTTGAACCTCGTGTGTACGCAGGTTAAAGAAAAAGAAATACAGCACCCAGAAACAGATTTCCCCAAAAGAGGGGTAATTAATGAAAGATAGCATGAGTCACAGTGAGGTGGTGTTTTGCTGGTGCTTCACTCGTTAGAAACACTAGTCTCTCCAGCGACCAGTTGTACGGGACGGTTTTCACTCTGGAGAGTGTCATATGAGGGTCCGGTGATACTACTAGGATGCAGAACAGACGGGACACTATACATGGCAAAGACTTCCTTCGACCACGTCATTCCAATATTTTTTCGTTTTAAAACCTAATTCTAAATGCTTCATTACTAAGCAAAGAAGTTTTCCTATCATGAACATATATATATAATGATTTTCCTATTCTCAAACTGAGCAACAAAAATCTTCCTTCATACATTCATATAGCTCGGTGTGTGGAAATTCACAAGTTTTAGTTGTTTGATAGGAAAAAGTCTAGGTTATGAGTTGAATAGTGTGGAGCGCACCTTCTGAGGAGGACTTGACCTATCGGAGCACAATGGCACAGCCCTACAGCACAACGGACCAGGCCCACTTAAGGATTCTTGCAAAACGGCTCTGGACGTCATACCCAAAGGGCCGCACCCGCACCCCGTCGTGCTCGAGAAATTACGCTACACACACCATCACATGGCAGTTGGCCTTACTCGCTTCAGTCCGACCTCGTCGACATCCCAACTTCAACGTTACCTGGAAGGATATACAATCAAATCAAAACCCCCAACACCTCCATAGAGTTTTCTTAAATATCTAATTATTCTAAATCAAAAATAAAAATTACATTTCACGGACTCGGTGCAAACCGACTTCTTTCAAAAACCCCAGCTTACAGGAGGAACTTATACAAGGAGAAGTTACATTGCGAGGGGGGCTCTAGCGCCTGGTGGTGGAAGCAATAATTCAGTGTTTTTATGGGTTTCTGATGCTATCCAGGGATATAATTAGACTATGTTGATGGTGTCAGATTAGAGGACAAGGTGGGAGTTGTAGTTAGGATCGTGTGCAAGAGGGAACAAGAAGTTCCTTCGTTACCACATTAACCCTATGAACTAATATTTTCATAAAACAGACGCGTTGAGGAACATGATCTGTTGGTTAAGTGATATTAATTGTATATATATTGTTCCTCCCTCGTGATACTCTGATAAGAATGGAAAATAGGCTCGTGTCAACCCTCGTCTACACCAAGCCATGCCAAGTGGGTTTACTCTGATATGGTCAGACTTTGGTATCAGAGATATCTTTCCATGTCCGGAACCAGGAATCTAATTGCGAGTACAAGGACCTTGTCCCCATGAGGCAAGAATCACATAGGCAGGAACCCCAGCAATGCCTTCACCCTCTTGACACAAGGAATCCCTGCTCAGGAAGGGGGGGGGGGGGGGGTGGGGGGGGGGGGGGGGGGGGGGGGGAGGGGGGGGGGGGGGACAATATGTTCAAGTCATATGAGTGGATCCTTCTCAAATACAAATCTACACCACACGTGCCACTACTGTCCCTAAGCAGGATGTCAGAGTTCGATGAAGACAAGGTCTACTCTCTTGAAAGGAAGAGTCTTCTGTTCACTCGGTCAGGTACCTCCTCTCCTGGTGAAAAAGAAACCTGAGCAGCTTTAGACAACAAAGCTTTGGTACAGAACCAAAGACTCACCGCTGTCTAGTCTAGAAATGCTTCCCGGTACCTGTGAGGAAGGGGGACGGTCCCTATACCTCGCTGAGGAAGGCAAAGATTCATGTACATGCTGAGGGAGGGGAAGATTCGTGTTACCTGCTGAGGAAAGGGAAGGTCCTGAATACTGCTGATGGAGTTCCCTGAAGTTGCTGATAAAGGTCCCTAAAGGTTTCTAGGGTGAAGGCCCATTGTACCTGCTGAGGAAAGGTCCGTGTGAACTACTGACGGAAGGTCTCGTAGCTGCTGAGGAAAGGGTCCATGTAACTACTGACGGCAAGGTCATTGTAGCTGCTGAGGTGAGATCCTTTACTGCTGAGGGAAGGTTTCTGTATCCGCTTGAGGCGAAAGTTCTTATAGCTGCTGAGGGAAGGGTTCCTGTGTCTGCTGAGGGAAGGTCCCTATAAACGCTGGGGCGAAAATTGTCATCCTGGAGTCAAGGCAAGCTACCAGAGCGATAACATGCCCGAGTGTCACTGATCACTCACGGTACACAGATAGAACTCTGGTACGATGGTGAGTTGGCTAGCGGTACCATTTTCTGCATCTTATCTCCCAGGGTTGGCTGTTAGCCTGGCAGCGGGGCCACGCCAAGTTCGCCATCTTCTATCCAATTACAAAGTCACCTGTTTTTTCTTAAGATAAGGACATCAGAAGATGATTATTTCTCCCTCGAGGTTCTTTCTTTCACTTCCTCCTAGTCTTTCAAGAGGTCTCATGCCTTCATGTCTATCGCTTCTGGCAACTCTCTCTCTCTCTCTCTCTTCTCTCTCTCTCCCCTCCCTCCCCCCCTTTTTCCCCCCTCTCTTCCTACTCTCTCTCTCTCTCTCTCTCTCTCTCCTCGGGCTCTACTTACCAGATGCTCCTACGTCAAACAGCTGTGACGCATCACAAACTGTTCAACTCAACCAAAGTTGTTCTCGTCATATATGTTCTTTCTTACCCCCCATCTCCACAAGGTTGGTTTCACTGTTGTTTCTAAGGTGCATATATCTGCAGCTTTGAACATTTTTAATTGCTGCCACATATACCATAA
The DNA here is from genome assembly GCF_036320965.1 of Panulirus ornatus. Taxonomy (NCBI): domain Eukaryota; kingdom Metazoa; phylum Arthropoda; class Malacostraca; order Decapoda; family Palinuridae; genus Panulirus; species Panulirus ornatus. Next base: position 16,191,966 of record NC_092294.1, read on the forward strand.
AATGGCGTCAGGACAGACTCAAAAAAAAATAATTCTATTTTGTCACCTCGTCAGGTACCGCGTACGTGGGGTTATTCTATTCACTATAGACCAAGGACCACGCTCCCTCTGCTGCATTTTCGTTTTAGCTCTCTCTCCTGGCTCGGTCTAACGTTCCGGTTCACTCCACCCTTCACTGGTTATACGCATATTTAGCTGTTGATGTTTTCGAACACCATTATTCTTTTTTTCATTCTCTTATCTCCCCCGTCGTGATAATGTCAAAATTCAATTTGTTCCTCTATGATTCTCCTGCATATCGCCGCTTGTATCAAGCACTCCTCATACTCGTCCAGGTCAGCTAGTTTGTGATCAGGGCTTGTTTATAGGGTTGAGTCATACTAAGAAAGTGGAGTGCCCTTAATAATTTCCGTTGTTTTGTGTCATTACCCTGTTGTGTTTATTATCTTCATATTATCTAATGTTATCTTCTTCGAGTTCTGTATCTCTCGTGAATTTGCTGTTCTTTCTATATTACATGGTTCAAAATTTGACAGAGGATTTTCTCGGCGGGGACCCTGGGGGCAACCAAGAACATGCACGGAGTCTCCGCCCTTTTCGTTCTGCGAGTTCCGGACGTCGCCTCCATCGGTTTGGCACTCTCCTTTTTTTCCCCTCTCATCCCCTCTCTAACCCCCCGTTTTCGAGGTTCTTATACAGCACCACCAGCTTGGGTGTGGGTCTAGGACTTCCCTCACCCTTACGTTATACCTTTTCGATGGTTTTCGGAGGTCTATTCTACCCCTTAAGCTGGGCGTTGAGACCTCTTAACTTTAACTTATTACATTATATATTACGATGATTTCGAAGGTCCTTCTACCACCACTGCTGGATCTGGGACCTTACTTTACCTTACATATACCACATATTACCTTTCGATGGGCCGGTTGTCTTTTCCACCTCCGCTGTGGTCTAAGGGGGGGGGGGGGGGGGGGGGTGGGGGTGGGGGGGGGGGGGGGGGAATAAACCCTTGACCTTCCTCTACGATGGTTTCGGGTTGGCTCTTCTAACCCGCAAAACTGGGTTCTTTTGTCCGCCTTTCTTACTTAACCTTATCACGTAACCCTTACAATGGTTTTTGGAGGTCTTATAACAAAGTTCGTGTCTGTGAGATTAAGCCGGAGAGGGTTTTAGCGGTCCGTTTTTGGAATTAAACTACAAATAGATATCATTCTTCCTTACTATACTAAAGCTAATCCT
>NC_092294.1:16193304-16197491 GCF_036320965.1 Panulirus ornatus
TCTTTGAAGACGCCAACAAGGGATTTAGATTAATCTTCAATTTTCCTCTAAATTTTTGGATGCTCAGCAATTCATTGCCCTTTGGCACCCCAAAGTGGATTAAAGTAAGCTTTGCAAATGTTTCTTTCCATTTTGATGCCTCTATGCCCCTGTAATTAGCCTTTGGCGGCTCCAAAGGGGATTGAAAATAAACCTTTCATTTTTCTTTTTTATTTTTGGATGCCACACATGCACCCCTGTATTGGAGTTTGGCACCCCTAAACGGTCTTTTATATAAAATTTTAATTTATATCTTTCCCTTCAGATGCCACTACTCCCCTGTAAAGGCCTTTGAAGACGCCAAAGGGATTAGATTAATCCTTCAATTTTCCTCTAAGATTTTGAATGCCTCCACGCAATTCCTATGCCTTTGGCATCCCCAAAGTGGCATTAAGTAAGCTTTGCAAAGTTTCTTCCCTTTTGGTGCCTCTATGCCCCTGTAATTGCCTTTGGTGGCGCCAAAGGGGATTTAAACTAAAGCTTTAATTTTCTTTTATTTTTGGATTGCCACCATGCAAAGGTATTGGAACTTTGCACCCCTAAACGGTCTTTTAAAGTAAACTTTTAATTTTTCTCTTTCCCTTCATGATGCCACTATTCCCCTGTAAAGGCCTTTGAAGACGCCAAAGGGGAGGTTAGATTAATCCTTCAATTTTCCTCTAAATTTTTCGATGCGTCTATTCAATTCTCTTGCCCTTTAGCATCCCCAAAGTGGCATTAAAGTAAGCTTTCCAAATGTTTCTTTCCCTTTTGATGCCTCTATGCCCCTGTAATTGCCTTTGGCGGCGCCAAAGGGGATTGAAAATAAACCTTTAATTTGTCTTTTTATTTTTGGATGCCACCATGCAACTGTATTGGACTTTGGCACCCCCAAAGGGTATTTTAAGTAAACTTTTAATTACGGTCTTTCCCTTTAGATGCCACTATTCCCCTGCAAAGGCCTTTGAAGACGCCAAAGGGGATTTAGATTAATCCTTCAATTTTCCTCTAAATTTTTGGATTTCTCCACGCAAATCTCTTGCCCTTTGGCATCCCCAAAGTGGCATTAAAGTAAGCTTTCCAAATGTTTCTTTCCCTTTTGATGCTTCTATGCCCCTGCAATTGCCTTTGGCGGCACCAAAGGGGATTTAAAAAAATCTTTAATTTGTCTTTTTATTTTTGGATGCCACCATGCAAAGGTATTAGACTTGGGCACCCCAAAACGGTCTATTAAGTAAACTTTGAATATGTCTCTTTCCCTTCAGATGCCACTATTACCCTGTAAAGGCCTTTGAAGACGCCAAAGGGCATTTAGATTAATCCTTCAATTTTTCTCTAAATTTTTGGATGCCTCACCGCAATTCTCTTGACCTTTGGCATCCCCAAAGTGGCATTAAAGTAAGCTTTCCAAATGTTTCTTTCCCTTATGATGCCTCTATGCCCCTGTAATTACCTTTGGCGGCGCCAAAGGGGATTGAAAATAAACCTTTAATTTGTCTTTTTAATTTTGGATGCCTCCGTGCAGCTGTATTGGACTTTGGCACCCCTAAACGGTCTTTTATATAAAATTTTAATTTATCTCTTTCCCTTCAGATGCCACTACTCCCCTGTAAAGGCCTTTGAAGACGCCAAAGGGGATTTAGATTAATCCTTCAATTTTCCTCTAAGATTTTGGATGCCTCCACGCAATTCCCTTGCACTTTGGCATCCCCAAAGAGGCATTAAGGTAAGCTTTGCAAATGTATCTTTCCCTTTTGGTGCCTCTATGCCCCTGTAATTGTCTTTGGTGGCGCCAAAGGGGATTTAAACTAAAGCTTTAATTTGTCTTTTTATTTTTGGATGCCACCATGCAAAGGTATTGGACTTTGGCACCCCTAAACTGGTCTTTTAAGTATACTTTTAATTAGGGTCTTTCCCTTCAGATGCCACTATTCCCCTGTAAAGGCCTTTGAAGACGCCAAAGGGGAGTTAGATTAATCCTTCAATTTTCCTCTAAATTTTTCGGATGCGTCCACGCAATTCTCTTGCCCTTTGGCATCCCCAAAGTGGTATTAAAGTAAGCTTTCGAAATGTTTCTTTCCCTTTTGATGCCTCTATGCCCCTGTAATTGCCTTTGGCGGCGCCAAAGGGGATTTAAAATAAACCTTTAATTTGTCTTTTTATTTTTGGATCCCACCATGAAAAGGGCTTAGGATTTTTGGCACCCCAAACGGTCTGTTAAGTAAACTTTCATTTTCTCTTTCCCTTCAGATGCCACTATTACCCTGTAAAGGGCCTTGAAGACGCCAAAGGGGATTTTAGATTAATCCTTAAATTTTTTCTCTAATTTTGGATGCCTCACCCGCAATTCTCTTGACTTTTGGCCCATCCCAAAGGGCATTAAAGTAAGCTTTCAAATGTTCTTTCCTTTATGCCTCTTATGCCCCTGTAATTCCCTTGGGCGGGGGCCATAGGGGTTTTGAAAATAAACCTTAATTTGTCTTTTAATTTGGAGCCTCCGTGCAGCTGTATTGGATTTTGGCAACCCTAAACGGTCTTTTAATAAAAATCTTAATTATTTTTCCCTTCCATGCCACTACTCCACTGTAAAGGCCTTTGAAGACGCCAAAGGGTTTTAGATTAAATCCTTCAATTTTCCTCTAAGATTTTGGATGCCTCAAGCAATTCCCTTGCATTTTGGGCATCCCCAAAAGGGGCATTAAGGTAAGCTTTGCGATGCTTCTTTCCCTATTGGTGCCTCTATGCCCCTGTATTGCCTTTGTTGCGCCAAAGGGGATTAAACTAAAGCTTTCAATTTGTTTTTTATTTTTGGATGCCAAACATGCAAGGTATTGGCCTTTGGCACCCTAAACGGTCTTTAAGGTAAAATTTTAATTTGTTCTTTCCTTCAGATGCCTTTCCCCCAAAAAGGGCCCTTTGAAACCCCAAAAGGGGGGGTTTTTGAACCTTCAATTTTTCCAATTTTTTGGATGCCAACCCCCCACTTTGCCCTTTTTGGCATTCCAAAGTGGCTTTAAAAAGTAAGCTTTCAATGCCCTTTCCTTATGATGCTCTACCCTGTAATTTGCCTTTGGGGCCCAAAGGGGTTTAAATTTTAACTTTTGTTTATTTTTTTTTTTTGGAGCCCATGCAACTTTATTGGACTTTGCCAGCCCCAAAGGTTTTTTAAAGTAAATTTTTAAATTAGGGTTTTCCCCTTTAGATGACAACCCCAAAAAGGGCCCTTAAAAAGCCCCAAAGGGGAGTTTTTAAATTTCCCAATTTTTCCTCTAATTTTTCGTTCTCATGCAATTCTTTCCCCTTTGGCACCCCCAAGTGGATTAAAGTAACTTCCAAAATGTTTTTTTCCCCTTTGATGCCAGCCCGGGTTTTTGCCTTTGCCGCTAAGGGGATTTAAAAAACCTTTTAATTTGTTTTTTATTTTGGATCCACCTGCAACTGTATTGGATTTGGGCCCCCCAAAAGGGTTTTTTTTTAAAACTTTTAATTTAGGGTCTTTCCCCTTTAGATCCCACTATTCCCCGTAAAGGTTTGAGACCCCAAAGGGGATTTGTTTATCCTTAAATTTTCCTCAAATTTTTTGATTTTCCCACGCAATTCTCTTTGCCCTTTGGGGCAAAAAAAAAAATGGTATTAAAGAATTTTCAAAATTTTTCTTTCCTTTTAATGCCTCACCCCCTGTAATTGTTTTGGGCGGCCCAAGGGGGGATTTAAATAAATTTTTAATTTTCTTTTTGTTTTTGGTGCACCATGCAAAGGTATTAGATTGGGCCCCCTTAAACGGCTTTAAGTAAATTTTTTCTTTTTGTCCTTCCTTCAAGCCCTTTTCCCCGGAAAGGCTTTGAAGACGCAAAGGGGATTTAGATTAATCCTTCATTTTTCTTAAATTTTTGGATGCCTCCCCGCAATTTCTTGACCTTTTGGCTTCCCCAAAGGCATTAAAGAAGTTTTCCCAAAGTTTTTTTCCCCTTATATGCCTTATGCCCGTATTCCCTTTGCGGCCCCAAAAGGGGTTTGAAAATAAACCTTTAATTTGTTTTTTTAATTTTTGATCCCCTCCGTGCGTTTTTTTTTGGGGATTTTGGGGCACCCTAAAGGGTTTTTTAAAAAATCTTAATTTTCTCTTTCCCTTTAGATGCCACTACCCCCTGAAAGGGGCCTTTGAAGAC
>NC_092294.1:16197591-16202591 GCF_036320965.1 Panulirus ornatus
GGGATGGATCTCCTCTATGTAGTTTGTATTATCTGATATGCTGGTTTACCTTTGATGTTTGTTACTTGTATGTGATGAAGCTGATGTTGTTATTAATGTTGTTTTCTTATAATGTTGTTGTTGTTGTTGTTGTTGCTAATTTGGATGCAGGATATTTTCTGCAGCGCAAGGCAACAATCAAAAATGGAATTCCGTTTTTATTTGAGACCAGATATATCGCCAGAATCAGGAATATCGCCACCATGTTCTATGCCATCAGTGTTTAAGGCAGGCCATCCTAATCATACTGAGAAAGGATCAAAACCTCCCTCATATTTGCTGGATAATCGTGTCCATAAGAAATAACTATCACAGAGTTTTGGTTCATGCTATTGCGTTAAGATTAATTATGTACAACGCGTCCTAAGTTCCTTTGAATTTCCTTAGAGGCTGGCAACTTGTGTGGCCGACTACTATACAATTACCATGCATAATATTGTGTCACGATCACTTTTGGCTGTTTGTAGTTAGATATGAGTAAATGTGACATCATGTTTCTTCCCTACTCGCTTAAGCTCTACTAGTTCTTCTAGGTCTTTCCTTCCTGATACGAATCAGCCCCGTTGAAAAGATTGGTTTTCAAATTCAAAACCTGCTCCATGTAAGGCTTCGCCTCGATGGGAACTTCTGTCTGTGGACTAAAATCTTTGGCATTCTCAATACACACCAACACACACACACACACACAACACACCCACACACACACTGGAGAAAAAATCAATACGATCCTTGGTGTGTAATGGGGTACGAGTTACTGACCATGAGTCAGCCGGGCCAAGCCCCGAGTGGACCACTCATGGGTGTTGATATCCTGGGAGTGGCAGCTGTCCTGCTATTCATCCCAGGTGTTGTTGATATATATTATATATATATATATATTATATATATCATATATATATATATATATATATATATATCTATTTATATATATATATTATATATATGGATATATTTTATCCTATATATAATTTATATATATATACTATATATATATTTTATACTATCTATATATTATATTTATATGTTATTTATATTATATATATATTTATATTTATATATCTATATACTATATATATATATAATATATATAAATAAATATAAATATATTTATATATATATATATATAATATTATATATATATATATATATATTATCTATATATCATATTTATATATATATATCTATATATATATATATATTATATATACTATATAACTATATATATATATATATGGGAGGGGTATGTTGAGAGGTGAGGATGTACAGAGCATCAGATTGGGGAAGAGGCTTAGATGTGGTTTCAGAAGTGGTGGAGGATGTGTGGATCAGGTGTTCGTTTGAAGAATGTAGGTGAGGAATCATACTTAGAAAGAAATGGATTTGTATGTAGCACATCTATGGATATGGAGAGGAGAAAGGAGAAGGCATATGATAGAGTTGATAGGCACCGTCGCGCTATGTGGAGGTAATTAAGAATTTTGGTGTGGGAGGCAAGTTGTTAGAAGCATGTTGAAAAGTTTTTAACGAGGATGTCGGGCATGTGTACGTGTAGGAAGAGAGGAAGTGATTGGTTCTCAGTGAATGTAGGTTTGCTGGCAGGTGTGTGTGATGTCTCCATGTGTAGTTTAATTTGTTTATTGATGGGGTTGTTAGGGAGGTGAATGCCAAGGGGGGTGGTTTTTTGGAAAGAGGGGCAAGTAGGAAGTCTGTTGGGGATGAGAGAGCTTGGGAAGTGAGGTCAGTTGTTGTTCGCTGATGTTACAGCGGCTGGTGGCTGATTCATGTGAGAACTGCAGAAGCTGGGTGGACTGTTTGGTCAGGTGTGTGAAATGAGGAAAGTTTAAGAGTAAATGATGATAGAGCAAGGTTATTAGGTTACAGTAGGGTTGAGGGTCAAGTTCAATTGGGAAGGTGAGTTTGAATGGAGGAAAACTGGAGAAGTGAATGTTTTAGATTTCTGGGCGTGGTCTGCAGCGGATGGGAAACATGAAGGCGGAAGTGGATCATAGGGTGGGGGGGGGGGCGAAAATTCTGGGATGCCTTGAGAAATGTGTGAAGTCGAGAACATTATCTCCGGAAAGCAAAAATGGGTATGTATTTTGATAGGAATAGTGGTTCCAACAATTTGTATGGTTGTGAGGACGTGGGACTAGGGATAAAGTTGTGCGCAGTGAGGATGGATGTGCTGGAAATGAGATGTTGAGGACAATGATTGTGGTGTGAGGTGGTTGAATCAGAGTAAGTAACGTAAGGGTAAGAGAGATGTGTGGAAATAAAAAGAGGCGTGGTGAGTGAGCAGAAGAGGGTGTTTTGAAATGGTTTGTCACATGAGAGGGAATGAGTGAGGAAAGATTGACCAGAGGCTATATGTGACGGGGTGGACTGGGAACGAGAGAAGAGGGAGACCAAATTGGAGGTGGGAAAGATGGAGTGAAAAAGATTTTTTCTCTTCGTGATCGAGGGCTATGAACATGCAGAGAGGGTGAAAGGAGGGCAAGGAATAGAGTGATTTGGAGCGATGTGGTATACGGGGTTGAGTGTTGTCAGTGGATTGAATCAGGGCGGGCATGAGAGCGTCTGGGGTAAACCATGGAAAGCTGTGTAGGTATGTAATTATTTGCGTGTGTGGATCGTATGTATTACATGTGTATGGGGGTGGGTTGGCGCATTTCTTTCGTCTGTTTCCTTGCGCAACCTCGCAACGCGGGAGACAGCGACAAAGCAAAAAAAAAAAAAAAAAAAGAAATATATTTATGTATATAATATATATATATATTATATTATATATATTATATATTATTTATATTTATATATATATTATATATTTATATTTTTTTTTATATACATTATATATACAGTGGTTCAGAAGTGGAGAGGATGTGTGGCTCAGGTGTTGGCTTTGAAGAATGTATGTGAGGAAATATTAGAAAAGCAAATGGATTTGTATGTTAGCATTTATGGATCAGGAGAAGGCATATGAAGAGTTGATAGAGATGCTCTGTGGAAGGTATTACGGAATATATGGTTGGTGGGAGGCAAGTTGTTAGAAGCAGTTGGCAAAAGTTTTTATCGAGGATGTAAGGCATGTGTACGTGTAGGAAGAGAGGAAAGTGATTGGTTCTCAGGTGAATGATAGTTGGCGGCAGGGGGGTTGTGATGTCTCCATGGTTGTTTAATTTGTTTATGGTGGGGTTTGTTAGGGAGGTAATGCAAGAGTCTTGGAAAGAGGGGCAAGTATGAAGTTCTGTTTGGGGATGAGAGAGCTTGGGAAGTGAGTCAGTTGTTGTTCGCTGATGATACAGCGCTGTGGCGGATTTCATGTGATGAAACTGCAGAAGTTGGTGACGGAGTTGGTATAAAGTGTGTGGAGAAGAAAGTTAAGAGGTAAATGTGAATAAGAGCAAGGTTATTAGGTACAGTAGGTTTGAGGGTCAAGTCAATTGGGAGGTGAGTTTGAATGAAGAAAAAAACTGGAGGAAGTGAAGTGTTTTAGATAGGTGGGAGTGGATCTGTCAGCGGATGGAACCAGGAAGCGAAGTGGATCATAGGGGGGGGAGGGGGCGAAAATTTTGGGAGCCTTAAAAATGTGATGGAAGTCGAGATCATTATCCCGGAAGCCAAAAATGGGTTTATGATTGAAGGAATAGTAGTTCCAACAATGTTGTATGGTTGCGAGGCGTGGGCTTATGGATAGAGTTGTGCCAGGAGGATGATGTGCTGGAAATGGGATGTTTGAGGACCAATGTGTCGGATCTGTGAGGTGGTTTGATCGAGTAAGGAACGTAAGGGTGAGAGAGATGTGTGGAAATAAAAAGAGCAGTGTTGAGAGGAGCGAAGAGGGTGTATTGAAATGGTTTTTGGGCTCATGGAGAGTCATGGTTTATTCTTCAGAGAAAGATTGACCAAGAGGCTATATGTGTGGAAGTGGAGGGAACGAGGAGAAGAAGGGAGTGAGACCAAATTGGAGGTGGAAAGAAGGAGTGAAGAGTATTTTGTGTGATCGGGGCCGCTGAACAGTGCAGGAGGGTGAAAGGAGGGAAAGGAATAGAGTGAATTGAGCGATGTGGTATACAGGGGTTGACGTTTCGCTGTCAGTGGATTGAATCAGGGCATGTGAAGCTGTCCGGGGTTAAAACCATGGAAAGCTGTGTTTGTTATGTATATTTGCGTGTGTGGACGTGTGTATGTTACGTGTGTATGGAGGGTTGGGCCATTTCTTTTTTTGGTTTCCATTGCGTACCTCGCAAAACGGGGAGACAGCGACACAATATAAAAAAAAAAAAAAAAAAAAAAAATATTAGTATATATATATATCTAGTATGTATTTATATATTGCTATTGAGTCCAGGAAAAAAGAAACCGCTAAGTTCCCAAGCGCACTTTCGCATTTAATAATCACTAATCAGGGGAGGACACAAGTAGAGAAATATAAGTCAGTTGATATTACATCGATGAGACGAAGTTGGATGCCAGTTAGTAAACATGTGATTGTCAAAAATACAATGGACAATCACATGTTTATTATATATATATATATATATGACTATATATATATATATATATATATTTATATATATATATTTATATTACAGGGTGAGGAGGACAGGGCAACAAGAGCGTGTAAAAACTTTCTCTTAACACTCAAATATTAACACAAATAGTTACGTAACCACACACACACCACACAAACACACACACACACACAACACACAACACACACACAACACATACCACACACACACGCCCGCAGTTTCATGAGTTTTTCACAGAGAACACGTCACAAGCGACAGTTACGAAAAGGGGTCACAGGTAATTAGCACTTATTTATGAACACTAAGGTCAGGATGCGTGTGTGTAGGCTATTGTGTGTGTGTGTTTGCGAGACTATTTTATGACAGTTTGTGTACAAATCACTCTTTGCGCATTACGCTTTACACTCAGAGGTCCAACCTCTTACTCTG
>NC_092294.1:16207591-16210409 GCF_036320965.1 Panulirus ornatus
CAAACTCAGTCACCAGCTTCTGCAGTTTCTCACATGAATCAGCCACCAGCCGCTGTATCATCAGCGCGGAACAAACAAACTATCACTTCCCATGGTCTCTCTCCCCAACGACTTCATACTTGCCCCTCTTTCCAAAAACTCTTGCATTCACCTCCCAACACCCCCTCCATAAACAATTAAACAACCATGGAGACATCACACATCCTGCCGCAAACTACAGTCACTGAGAAACAATCACTTTCCTCTCTTCCTTCAGTACACATGCCTTACATCCTCGATAAAAACTTTTCACTGCTTCTAACAACTTGCCTTCCAGACCATATATTTTTATATCTTCCACAGAGCATCTCTATCACTCTATCATAGCCTTCTCCAGATTCCATAAATGTACTTCAAATCCATTTGCTTTATCTAAGTATTCTCACAACATTTCTTCAAGCAAACACCTGCTCCACACATCCTCTACCACTTCTGAACCACACTGCTCTTCCCCAATCTGATGCTCTGTACATGCCTTACCTCTCAATCAATATCCTCCATATTATTTTGCAGGAATCTCAACAAACTTATACCTCTGTATTGAGCACTCCCTCTTATCCCCTGGCCTTTGTGCAATTGCACTATGCACGCATTCGCAATCCTCAGGCACTCACCATGAATCTTACTACATTAAAATAACCTTACCAACAGTCACACATTACCAGTCACCCTTTATTCATCATTCCCCTGCAATCATTATATATATTATATATATCTATAGTTTTTTCTATATATAATATATATATTCTATATATATTATATATATATATATATATATATTATATATATATATATATATATATATATATATATATTTATATATATATGTATATATATATATGTATTCTATGATTTACGTGTAAATGGAAGATAAGTTCCCAAGTGCCTTTCATGTAATAATACATATCTAGGGGAGCAATGTGATTGCCAAACCAAAATGGCGTCCTAGCTTCGTCTCTTCGATGTATATCAACTGATGTTATATTTTTATGTGTTCCCTGATGATGTGATTATTACACGCACTATTAAGTGCGGGATGGCCCCCGACAGAATGTGTGGTGTCCGTTATCACCACGAGCGCGACTAGTTCTCTGCAATTAACGAGAAGAGCACTATCCCCACGTCGCGATACAACTCTCTAGCGTACTCCTATCTCCCTACTCACTATCCCTTCTATATATATACTTATATAGATATCTATATATATATATATATATATATATATATATTCTGTATATATATATATATATATATATATATTATATTATTATATATATAGATATATATATGTATCATATATATTTAAATAAATATATATATATAATATATCATATATATATATATATATTATATATATATATATATATATTATTATATATATCTATACTATATATATATAAATCTATTATTATATATATATATATGATATATATATAAATATACTATCTATTAAATATTATATAAAGATATTATCTATATTATATATCTATATATATCTATATATATATTTATATATATAATAGTGATATATTATATATATTATATATGTATCTACATATCTTATATTAACAACAATATATATATATATATTATATTATATATATATATATATAAAATATAGTATATAGTATATATATATATATATATTATACTATATATGATATTATAATCTATATATATATATATATTATTATATATATATCTATATCTATATATGTTGTATATTAATTATTATTACATATATATATATATATATCTATATATATATATATATATATATATATAATATATATATATATTATATATATATATATCTATATATGTTGTATGGTTGCGAGGCGAGGGCTATGGATAGCTTAGAGTTGCGCGCAGGAGGATGAATGTGCTGGAGATGTGATGTTTGAGGACAATGTGTGGTTGTGAGGTGGTTTGATCGATGTGAGTAACTTAAGGGTAATGAGAGAGTGTGGAAATAAAACGAGCGTGGTGAGAGAGGAGAAAGAGGGTGTTTTGAAGTGGTTCGGGCAAAGGTAGAGGATGAGTGAGGAAAGATTGACCAAGAGGATATATGTGTCGGAGGTGGAGGGAGCAAGGAGAAGAGGGAGACAAATTGAGGTGGAAGATGGAGTGAAAAAGATTTCTTGTTGGTCAGGGGCCTGAACATGCAGGAGGGTGAAAGGAGGGCAATGGAATAGATAGTGAATTGGAGGATGTGTATACCGGGGATTGACGTGCTGTCAGTGATTGAATCAAGGCATGTGAGGCGTCTGGGGTAACAATGGAAACTTTTGTGGGGCTTGGAAGCTGAACGGAGTTGTGGTTTTCGGTGCATTACAGATGACAGCTAGAGACCTGAGTGTGAACGAATGTTGGCCTTTTTGTTGTCTTTTCCTAGCGGTACGTTCACGCACATGGGGGGGAGGGGGTTTTCATTTCATATGTGGAGGGGTGGGCGACGGGAATGAAAAAGAGGTTTTACTAGAGACTTAGTTAAAGATCTTTATTCTTATGTTATAGATTTACTGTTTTCCATGTATCTAAATATATTCATGTATCCAAATTCACTATACTTAACGTACAGTTTTTTACTATATGAATCTTAGTTAAATTATGTTATGAATTATTGTTACATGTGTATATAATGTATATGTCTTGTATGTGTATATATATGTTATGTTGAGATGTTTAGGTATGTATATTTGCGTGTGGTGGACGTGTATGTATATAAAGTGTATGTGGGTGGGTTTGGTTGTGCCATTTTTTCGTCTGGTTCTGCGTT
>NC_092294.1:16210509-16220192 GCF_036320965.1 Panulirus ornatus
AGGCATCAGAAAGGGAAAGAAACATTGGAAAAGCTTACTCTAATGCCACTTTGGGAAGCCAAAGGCAAGAGAATTGCATGGAACGCATCGAAAAATTTAGAGGAAAATTTGAAGGAATAAACTAACTTCCCCTTTGGCGTCCTTGAAAGCGTTACAGGGAATAGTGGCATCAGACAGGAAAGAGACAAATTAAAAGTTTACTTAACAACCGTTTAGGGTGCTAAAGTCCATTACCTTCCATGGTGCATCCAAAAAAAAAAAAACAAATTAAAGCTTAGTTTACAATCCCCTTTGGCGCCGCCAAAGGCAATTCTAGGGCATAGAGGCATGAAAAGGAAAGAAACATTTCGAAAGCTTACTTTGATGCCACTTAGGGGGATGGCCAAAGCAAGAAAATTGCGTGGAAGACATCCAAAAATTTATAGGAAAATTGAAGGATTAATCTAAATCCCCTTTGGCGTCTTTTAAAGGCCTTTAACAGGGGAAAGTGGCATCTAAAGGGAAAGACCCAAATCAAAATTTTACTTAAAAAACCCTTTGGGTGGGGGTGCCAAAAGAGTCCAAAACAGTTGGCTGAGGCATCCAAAAATAAAAAGACAAATTAAAAATTTATTTTAAATCCCTTTGTGCCGAAGCCAAAGGCAATTACAGGGGCATAGAGGATCAAAAGGGAAAGAAACATTTGGAAAGCATACTTTAAATGCCACTTTGGGGATGCAAAAGGGCAAAGAATGATGGACCGCACCGAAAAATTTAGTAGAAAATTGAATATTAATCTAACTCCCCTTTGGCGTCTTACAAAGGCCTTTACAGGGGATTAGTGGCAATCTGAAGGGAAAGAGAAAAATAAAAAGTATACTAAAAGACAGTTTAGGGTTGCCAAAGTCCCAATTACCATTTTCATGGTGGCATCCAAAAAAATAAAAAGACAAATAAAGCTTTTAGTTTAAATCCCCATTGCGCCACCAAAGACAATTACCGGGCATAGAGGCACCAAAAGGGAAAGATACATTTGCAATAGCTTACCTTAATGCCTTCTTTGGGAAAAGCCAAAGTGGCAAGGGAATTGCGTGGAGGCAACCAAATCTAAGAGGAAAAGTGAAGGATAATCTAAATCCCCTTTGGCGTCTTCAAGGCCTTTACAGGGGAGTAGTGGCATCTGAAAGGAGAAGAGATAAATTACAATTTTATATAAAAGCAAATCGTTAGGGGGTGCAAAGTCCAATACAGCTGCACGGAGCAATCCAAAATTAAAAAGACAAATTAAAGGTTAATTTCATTCCCTTTGGCTCCGCCAAAGGTAATTACAGGGGCATAGAGGCATCATAAGGGAAAGAAACTGTTGAAAGCTTACTTTAATGCCACTTTGGTGATGTCCAAAGGTCCAAGAGAATTTGCGTGAGGCATCCAAAAATTTAGGAGAAAAATTGAAGGATTAATCTAAATGCCTTAGGCGTCTTCAAAGGGCCATTACAGGGTAATAGTGGCATCTGAAGGGAAAGAGACATATTCCAAAGATTAACCTAATAGACCGTTTTTCGGGTGCCCAGTCTAATACCTTTGCATGGTGGCATCCAAAAAAAAAAGACAAATTAAAGATTTTTTTAAAATCCCCTTTGGTGCCGCCAAAGGCAATTACAGGAGCATAGAGACATCAAAAGGTAAAGAAACAGCTCGAAACTTACTTATTAATCCCACTTTGGGGATACCAAAGGGGGAAGAGAATTGGCGTGGCGACATCCAAAAAATTTTTGAGGAAAATAGAAGCAATAATCTAAATCCCCTTTGCGTCTTCAAAGGCTTTAACAGGGGAATCAGTGCATCTAAAGGTAAAGGACCCTAAATAAAAGTTTACTTAAAATATCCTTTGGGGGTTGCCAAAGTCCAATTACAGTATTGCATGGTGGCAAAATTACCAAAATAAAAAGAACAAAATAACAGTTTATTTTTAAAATCCCACTTTGGGGCGCCACCACAGGCAATTACAGGCAGATAGGCCACAAAAGGGAAAGAAACATTTGGAAAGCCTTACTCTAATGCCACTTTGGGGATGCCAAAGGGCAAGAGAATTGCATGGACGCATAGAAAAAATTAGAGAAATTGAAGGATTAATCTAACTCACCCTTTGGCGTCTCAAAGACGTTTACAGGAATAATGGGCACAGAATGGAAATAGAAAAATTAAAAGTTTACTTAACAGAAGACCGTTTAGAGGGGAGCTAAAGGTCCAAACCTTTCCATGGATGGCATCCAAAAATAAAAAGACAAAATAAAGCTTTAGTATAAAATCCCCTTTGCGCCACCAAATGCAATTACAGGGGCATAGAGGCACCAAAAGGGAAAGAAACTTTTGCAAAGCTTACCCATAATGCCACTTTGGGATGCCCAAGTGCAAGGGAATTGCGTGGAGGCATCAAAAATCTTAGAGGAAAAAATTTAATGGATTAATCTAAATCCCCCTTTTGGGGTCTTCAAAGGCTTCACAGGGGAGTACGTGGCATCTGAAGGAAAGATATAAATTAAATTTTTATATAAAAGACCGTTTAAGGGGTGCCAAACTCCAATACAGCTGCACGGTGGCATCCAAAAATTTAAAAAAAAAAATGAAGGGTTTATTATCAATCCCCTTTGGAGCCGCCAAAGTTATTACAGGGGCATAGAGTGCAATCAAAATTGAAAGAAACAGTTGCAAAGCTTACTTAATGCCACTTATGGGGATGCCAAAGGTCCAAGAAAATTGCGGTGAGCATCCATAAATTTAGAGAAAATTTGAAGGATCAATTAAATCCCCTTTTTGGGGTCTTCAAAGGCCTTTACAGGAAATAAGTGGTATCCAAAGGGAAAGACCCTAATTACAAGTTACTTAGAATACCCTTTGTGGGGTGTCCCCCCGGGGGGGGGGGGGGGGGGGGCCGCCAAAGTCCAAAAACAGTTGCATGGTGGCATCCAAAAATAAAAAAGATAAATTAAATGTTTTATTTTTAAAACCCCTTTGTTGCCGCCAAAAGCAATTACAGGGGGATAGAAGGCATCATAAGGGATAGAAACTTTAGTAAACTTACTTTAATGCCTCCTTTGGGGATGCCAAAGGTCAAGAGAATTGCGGTGAGCATCCAAAAATTTAGAGATAATTGAAGTTTATCTAACCAACTTTGGCGTCTTCAAAGGCCTTTTAACCGGGGAATAGAGGTATCAAAAAGGGAAAAAACCCTAATTAAAAGTTTACCTTAAAATACCCTTTGGGGGTGCCAAAGTCCAATACAGTTTGCATGTGGCATCTAAAAATATAAAGAATAAATTAAAGGTTTATTTTAAAAAACCCCCTTTTTGCCGCCAAAGCAATTACAGGGGGATAGATGCATCATAAGGGATAGAAACATTAGGGAAAGCTTACTTTAATGCCTCTTTTGGGAATGCCAAAGGTCAAGAGAATTGCCGGTGAGGCATACAAAATTTAGAGAAAAATTGAAGGTTTAATCTAAATCCCCTTTGGCGTCCTTCAAAGGGACTTTACAGGGGAATAAGTGGCATCTGAAAGGGAAGAGACAAATTAAAAAATTTACTTAACCAAAAAAAAACCATTTAGGGGTGCCAAAAGTCTAAAACCTTTTGCATGGTGGCATCCAAAAACAAAAAGGCAAATAAATATTTAGTTAAAATCCCCCCATTGGAGCGCCAAAGGCAATTACAGGGGGATAGAGGCATCAAAGGTAAAGAAAAAATTTTGAAAGCTTTCTGTTAAAACCACTTTGGGGGTGGGCCCAAAAGGGGAAGAAATTGCTTGGAGACATCCAAAAAAATTTGAGGGAAAAATTTAAGGATTAAAACTAAATCCCCTTTGGCGTCTTCAAAGGCCTTTAAAAGGGGGAAAAGTGGATCAAAAGGGGAAAACCCTAAAAAAAAAGTTAAATTAAAAAACCCTTTTGGGTACCAAAGTCCCCAAAACAATTTGCAAAGGGCATCTAAAAAATAAAAAGATAAAATTTAAAAGGGTTTTTTTTAAAAAACCCCCTTTTTTGCCGCCCAAAAGGGAATTACAGGGGGATAGATGCATCATAAGGGATAGGGAAAAATTAGGGAAAAAAACTTTCTTTAAAGCCCCTTTGGGATCCAAAGGGCAAGAGAATTGCGGTGAGGCAAAAACAAAAATTTTTTAAAAAAATTGAAGGTTTAATCTTTAAAAACCCTTTGGGGGTCCTTTAAGGCCTTTACAGGGGGAAAAGTGGCATCTGAAGGGAAAGAAAAAAAATTAAAAGTTTTTCTTTTAAAAGACCGTTTAAAGGGGGCCAAAGTCCCAATACCTTTTGGGATGGTGGCATCGCAAAAAAAAAAAGGCAAATTTAAAAATTTTTTTTTAAAACCCCCTTTTTACCGCCAAAGGCAAAAATTTCAGGGGCATAGAGGCAACAAAAAGGGAAAGAAACATTTCGAAAACTTCCCTTTTAAAACCCCTTTGGGGGTGCCAAAGGGGAAGAGAATTGCTTGGGGACATCCAAAAAATTTAAAAGGAAAAATTTAAGGATTAAAACCCAAAAACCCGTTTTGGGGTCTTCAAAGGCCTTTAAAAAGGGGAAAAGTGGCATTTAAAGGAAAGACCCTAATTTAAAAATCTACAAAAAAAACTCTTTGGGGGTGCCAAAGTCCAATCAGTTTTCAAAGGGGGCACCCCAAAAAATAAAAAGACAAAATTTAAAAATTTTTTTTCAAATACCCTTTGGGGCCGCCCAAAAACAATTACCGGAGGGTAGAGGGATCAAAAGAGAAAAAAAAAACAATCGGAAAACTTACTTTTTTTTCCACTTTGGGGGTGCCAAAGGGGGAAGAGAATTGCATGGGCCATCGAAAAATTTAAAAGGGAAAATAAATAAAATTTAAACTTTAAAACCACTTTGGCGTCTTTAAAAGGGGGTTTTCAAAGGGGGGGAAAATTTGGGATCTGAGGGGAAAGAGAAAAAATTTAAAAATTTTCTAAAAAGAAACCTTTAAGGGGGGCCAAAGTCCAATCCCTTTGCATTGGGGGCCTCCAAAAATAAAAAGACAAAATTTAAAACTTTAAAATTTTTAAAACCCCTTTGGCGCCAACCCAAAAGGGAATTAAAAGGGGGAAAGAAAGGGCCCCAAAAAAAAAGATATATTTGCAAACTTACCCTTTAAAGCCCTTTTGGGGGGATGCCCAAAATGCAAGGGAATTGCTGGGGGCATCTAAAAACTTTGAGGAAAATTGAAGGAATTTAAACTAAAATTTCCCTTTGGCGTCTTCAAAGGCCCTTTTAAATGGGGGTAAATGGCAAACGAAGGGAAAAAGATAAATTTAAATTTTATAAAGAAAGGCCCCTTTTTGGGGGGCCCAAAACCCAAACAGCGCACGGGGGCACCAAAATTAAAAAAACAAATTAAAAAGGGTTTTTTTTAAATACCCTTTTGGCGGCCCCCAAAAAGGGAATTACAGGGGGATAGAGGGATCATAAAAGGGGAAAAAAACATTTGGGAAAACTTACTTTAATGCCCCTTTGGGGATGCCAAAAAGGGGAAGAAAATTGCATGGACCCCATCGAAAAAATTAGAGGAAAACTGAAAGGGTTAAACTAACCCCCTATGGGGGGTCTTTAAAAAGGGCCCATTTTTAGGGAATAGTGGCATCAAAAGGAAAGACCGTAATTAAAAGTTTAATTAAAAAACCCCTTTTGGGGGGGGCCAAAGTCCCAAAACAGTTGCAATGGGGCCCTCCAAAATAAAAAACAATTAAAGGTTATTTTAAAAACGCCTTTGGGGGCCGCCAAAAAGGGAATTACAGGGGGATAGGGGCATCATAAGGGGGAAAGAAACATTTGGAAAGCTTTCTTTTTAAAAACACTTTGGGGATGGGAAAGGGCAAGAAAAGGGGGGGAGGCATCCAAAAATTAGAGAAAAATTGAAAATTAAACCAAAACCCCTTTGGCGTCTTTTAAAGGGTTTACAGGGGGAAAAGGGCATCGAAAGGGGAAAAAGACAAAATTAAAAATTTTACTTAACAAACCGTTTTGGGGTGCCAAAATCTAATAAACCCTTTTCAAAGGTGGCAAACCAAAAAAAAAAAAAAGGTTTAAATTTTAAAAATTTTTGTTTAAATCCCCTTTGGCCCCCAAAGGAATTGCTGGGGGTAGAACACAAAAGGGGAAAAAAACAATTTGGAAAAAATTACTTTAAAACCCCAACCTTTTTGGGGGCCAAAAAGGGGAAAAAAATTTGCGTGGAGAAATCCAAAAATTTAGAGGAAATTGATGGAATTTAACAAATCCCCTTTTGGGGCTTCAAAGGCCTTTGCAGGGAATAGTGGGGATCTTTAAAAAGAAAGACCCTAATTAAAAAATTTTTTCTTTAAATACCCTTTGGGGGGGCCCCAAAAACCAATACAGTTGGATGGTGGCATCCAAAAAAAAAAAAGCCCAAAATTTAAAAGGGTTTTTTTTTCAATCTCCTTTGGCGCCCCCCCAAAGGCAATTTTCAGGGGGGGATAGGGCATCAAAAGGGGGAAAAAAACATTTGGAAAAACTTTCTGTAATGCCCCCTTTTGTTTAAAGCCCCCAGGGGAAGAGAATTGCCCTGGGGCCCCATCGAAAAATTTAGAAAAAATTGAAAGGGTTAATCTAAATCCCCCTTTTGGGGCTGAAATGATTTTAAAAGGAAAAGAGTGGCATCTTAGGGGAAAAAAGACAAATTAAAAGTTTACCCCTTTAAAAACCTTTAGGGGTTCCAAAAATCCAATACCTTTGCATGGTGGCTCCAAAAATAAAAAGAAAAATTAAAGATTTTTGTTTTTAAAAACCCCCCCGGGGGCCACCAAAAGGGAATTACAGGGGAATAGAGGGTCAAAAGTGAAAGAAACATTTCGAAAGCTTACTTTAAAACCACTTTTTGGGATGCCAAAGGGCAAAAAAAAAATTGGGGTGGAACATCCAAAAAATTTTGAGAAAATTTGAAGGATTAATATAAATCCCCTTTTGGGGTCTTCAAAGGCCTTTAACAGGGGAATAAGTGGCATCAAAAGGGAAAGACCCTAATTTTAAAAATTTACTTAAATATCCTTTAGGGGTGCCAAAGTCCAATACAGTTGCAATGGTGGCATCCAAAATACAAAAGACAAATTAAAGGGGTTTTTTTTAATACCCTTTGGCCCCACCAAAGCAATTACAGGGGAAGAGAGGATAAAGGGAAAGAAACATTTGGAAAAGCTACTTTAATTGCCACTTTGTGGATGCCAAGGGCAAGAGAATTGCATGGACGCCATCGAAAAATTTAGATGGAAAATTAATGGATATAATCCTAACTCCCCTTGTTGGCGTCTTCAAAGGCGTTTACAGGGGGAAAAGTGGCATCCAGAATGGAAAGAGACAAATTAAAAGTTTACTTAACAGACCTTTAGGGTGCAAAAGTTCAATGCAGTTGCATGTGGCATCCAAAAGTAAAAAGAAAAATGAAAGGATTATTTTCAATCCCCTTTGGAGCCATCAAAGGTAATTACAGGGGCATAGAGCATCAAAATGGAAAGAAACATTTGCAAAGCTTACTTTAATGACTTTGGGGATGCAAAGTCCAAAAAATTGCGGTGAGCATCCATAAATTTAGAGGAAAATTGAAGGATTAATCTAAATCCCCTTGGCGTCTTCAAAGGCCTTTCCAGGAAATAGTGGTATCTAAAGGGAAAGACCCTAATTACAAGTTTACTTAAAAAAACCTTTGTGGGTGCCAAAGTCAATACAGTTGCCATGGTGGCATCCAAAAATAAAAAGATAAAATTAAAAGTTTTATTTAAAACCTCTTTTGCGCCCCAAAGGCAATTAGAGGGGCATAGAGGCATCATAAGGGATGGAAACACTAGGAAAGCTTACCTTTAATGCCTCTTTGGGGATGCCAAAGGTTCAAGAGAATTTGCGTGAGGCATCCAAAAAATTTGAGAAAAATTGAAGGTTTAATCTAAATCCCCTTGGCGTCTTCAAAGGCCTTTACAGGGGAATAGTTGGTAATCTAAAAGGGAAAGACCCTAATTAAAAGTTTACATAAAATACCCATTGGGGGTGCCAAAGTCCAATACAGTTGCATGGTGGCATCAAAAAATATAAAGATAAATTAAAGGTTCTTTCAAAACCCCTTTGTTTGCCTGCAAAGTCCAATTACAGGGGCATAGATGCATCATAAGGGATAGAAACATTAGGAAAGCTACTTTAATGCCTCTTGGGATGCCAAAAGGTAAGAGAATTGCGGATGAGGCATAAAAAAATTTAGAGAAAAATTGAGGTTTAATCTAAATCCACCTTTGCGTCTTCAAAAAGGGCCCTTTTCAGGGGAACAGTGGCATCTGAAGGGAAAAGAAAAAATAAAAGTTTACTAACAGACCGTTTATAGGGGTGCAAAGTCTATACCTTATGCATTGTGGCATCCATAAACAAAAAGGCAAATTAAATATTAGTTTAAATCCCCTTTGACCGCCAAAGGCAATTACAAGGGGGCATAGAGGCATCAAAAAGGTAAAGAAACATTTCGAAGCTTACTTATAATACCACTTTTGGGGATGCCAAAGGGCAAAGAATTGCTTGGAGACATCCAAAATTAGAGGAAAATTGAAGGATTAATCTAAATCCCCGTTGGCAGTCTTCAAAGGCCTCACAGGGGAATAGTGGGCCTCTAAAAGGGAAGACCCCTAATTAAAAGTCTACATTAAAATACCCTTTGGGGGTGCAAAATTTAACACTGTTGCATGGTGGCATCCAAAAATAAAAAGACAAATTAAAAAATTTATTTCAAATACCTTTGGCGCCGCCAAAAGCAATTACAAGAGCATAGAGGCATCAAATGGAAAAAAACAATCGAAAGCTTACTTTAATGCCACTTGTTGGGATGCAAAGGGCAAGAGGAATTGCATGGACGCTTCGAAAAATTTTACAGGAAAATACAGTAATAATCTACGTCCCCTTTGGCGTCTTTCAAGGCCTTTACAAGGGAATATTACATCTGATGGGAAAGAGACAAATTAAAAGTTTAATTAACAGACCGTTTAAGAGGGGTGCCAAAGTCCAATACCTATGCATGGTGGCATCCAAAAATAAAAAGACAAATTATGCTTTAGGTTTAAAAACCCTTTGGGCGCCACCCAAAGGCAATTACAGGGGGATAGAGGCACCAACAGTGGAAGATACATTTGCAAAGCTTAACCTAATGCCTCTTTGGGATGCCATAAGTGAAAAGGGAATTGCGTGGAGGCATCTAAAATCTTAGAGGAAAATTGAAGGATTAATCTAAATCCCCTTTGTGCGACTTCAAAGGCCTTTACAGGGATAGTGGCATCTGAAGGGAAAGAGATAAATTAAAATTTTATATAAAAGCCGATTTAGTGGTGCCAAAGTCAATACAGCTGCCGAGGCATCCAAAATGATAAAAGACAATAAAAGGTTTATTTTCAACCCCTTGGCGCCGCCAAAGGTCAATTACAGTGCATAGAGGCACATAAGGGAAAGAAACATTTGGAAAGATCACTTTTAATGCCACTTGGGGCTGCCAAAGGGTACGAGAAATTGCAATGGAGGAGCATCGAACAGATTTAGAGGAAAATGAAGGATTAATCTAACTCCCCTTTGGTGCCTTCAGAGGCCTTTACAGGGGAATAGTGGCATCTGAAGGGAAAGAGGCAAAATTACGATATTTACTTAA
>NC_092295.1:0-4239 GCF_036320965.1 Panulirus ornatus
ATAGGAGGGCACAATAGGGAAAGAAACATCTGCAAAGCTTTACTTAATGCCACTTATGGGATGCAAAGTGCAAGGAAATTGCGTGGAGGCATCCAAACCTTAGGAAAAATTGAAGGATTAATCTAAATCCCTTTGGGTCTTCAAGGCCTTTAACGGGAGTAGTGCATCTGAAGGGAAAGAGATAAATAAAATTTTATATTAAAAGAAGTTTAGGTTGCAAAGTCCAATACAGCTGCAAGGTGCATACAAAAATTAAAACGTAAATCAAGGTCCCCAAAGCATTTGGGCGCCAAAGGCAATACAGGGATAGAGGATCAAAGGAAAGAACATTGAAAACTTACTTTAATGCCACTTTGGGATGCCAAAGTCAAGGAATGCGGTGAGGCATCCAAAAACTTTAGAGAAAATTGAAGGATTTAATCTTTATCCCTTTGGCTCTACAGGTGCTTAAGGGAAATAGATGGATTAGAAAAACAATTAAAGTTTACTTAACAACTCTTTGGGGTGGCCAAATTAAAATACCTTCAGGTATCCAAAAACCAAATGGGAAATTAAAGATTTAGTTTACAATCCTTGGCGCGCCAAAGGCAATTACAGGCATTGAGCATCCAGGGAAAAATTTCGAAAGCTTACTTTAGTCCACTATGGTGAGCAAAGTGCAAGAAATTATCCGTGGCATCCAAAATTTAGAAAAATTGAGGATTAATCTAAACCCTTGAGTCTAAAGCCTTTAGGGGAAGTGCAATCTAAGGAAAGACCTAATTAAAAAGTTATAAAATAAACATTTAGTAAAGTCCCCACACCCGGTTGCAGGGGCATCAAAAATAAAAGAATATAAAGGTTTATTTAAATCCCTTTGGCGCCAAAAGGCAAAATTACGGGGCATCAAAAGAAAATGAAGAAAAATAAACCTTCTTCAAGCACTTTCAGGTCAGTGGATAAAGGGAAAGCCCTAAAAAAGTTTTTAAAAAATTTGTTGGAAAGTCAATCTTATGGGGCTCCAAGACTAAAAGGGAAATTAAGGTTATTTAAGAAGAGACCCATTAAAGTATCTTAAAAGGACATTTAGGGGAATGGAAAGCCAATACCTTTGCATGGTGGCATCCAAAAATAAAAAGACAAATTAAAGCTTTTGTTTAAATCCCCTTTGGTGCCACCAAAGGCAATTACAGGGGCATAGAGGCACCAATAGGAAAGAAACATCTGCAAAGCTTACCTTAATGCCACTTATGGGATGCCAAAGTGCAAGGGAATTGCGTGGAGGCATCCAAAACCTTAGAGGAAAATTGAAGATTAATCTAAATCCCCTTTGGCGTCTTCAAAGGCCTTTACAGGGGAGTAGTGGCATCTGAAGGGAAAGAGATAAATTAAAAATTTTATATAAAGGACCGTTTTAGGGTGCCAAAGTCCAATACAGCTGCACGGTGGCATCCAAAATTAAAAAGATAAATTAAAGGTTTATTTTTCAATCCCCTTTGGCGCCGCCAAAGGCAATTACAGGGGCATAGAGGCATCATAAGGGAAAGAAACATTTGGAAAACTTACTTTAATGTCACTTTGGGGATGCCAAAGGTCAAGAGAATTGCGGTGAGGCATCCAAAAATTTAGAGAAAAATTGAAGGATTAATCTAAATCCCCTTTGGCGTCTTCAAAGGCCTTTACAGGGGAATAGTGGCATCTGAAGGGAAAGACACAAATTAAAAGTTTACTTAACAGACCGTTTTGGGGTGCCAAAGTCTAATACCTTTCCATGGTGGCATCCAAAAACAAAAAGAGAAATTAAAGATTTAGTTTAAATCCCCTTTGGCGCCGCCAAAGGCAATTACAGGGGCATAGAGGCATCAAAAGTGAAAGAAACATTTCGAAAGCTTACTTTAGTACCACTTTGGTGATGCCAAAGGGCAAGAGAATTGCGGTGAGGCATCCAAAAATTTAGAGAAAAATTGAAGGATTAATCTAAATCCCCTTTGGCGTCTTCAAAGGCCTTTACAGGGGAATAGTGGCATCTAAAGGGAAAGACCCTAATTAAAAGTTTACTTAAAATACCCTTTGGGGGTGCCAAAGTCCAATACAGTTGCATGGTGGCATCCAAAAATAAAAAGACATTTTAAAGGTTTATTTTAAATCCCCTTTGGCGCCGCCAAAGGCAATTACAGGGGCATAGAGGCATCAAAAGTGAAAGAAACATTTCGAAAGCTTACTTTAGTACCACTTTGGTGATGCCAAAGGGCAAGAGAATTGCGGTGAGGCAATCAAAAATTTAGAGAAAAATTGAAGGATTAATCTAAATCCCCTTTGGCGTCTTCAAAGGCCTTTACAGGGGAATAGTGGCATCTAAAGGGAAAGAACCTAATTAAAAGTTTACTTAAAATACCCTTTGGGGGTGCCAAAGTCCAATACAGTTGCATGGTGGCATCCAAAAATAAAAAGACATTTTAAAGGTTTATTTTAAATCCCCTTTGGCGCCGCCAAAGGCAATTACAGGGGCATAGAGGCATCAAAAGGGAAAGAAACATTTGGAAAGCTTACTTTAATGCCACTTTGGGGATGCCAAAAAGCAAGAGAAATGCATGGACACTTCGAAAAATTTAGAGGAAAATTGAAGGATTGATCTAACTCCCCTTTGGCGTCTTCAAAGGCCTTTACAAGGGAATAGTGGCATCTGAAGGGAAAGAGACAAATTAAAAGTTTACTTAAAAGACCATTTAGGGGTGCCAAAGTCCAATACCTTTGCATGGTGGCATCCAAAAATAAAAAGACAAATTAAAGCTTTTGTTTAAATCCCCTTTGGTGCCACCAAAGGCAATTACAGGGGCATAGAGGCACTAATAGGGAAAGAAACATCTGCAAAGCTTACCTTAATGCCACTTATGGGATGCGAAAGTGCAAGGGAATTGCGTGGAGGCATCCAAAACCTTAGAGGAAAATTGAAGGATTAATCTAAATCCCCTTTGGCGTCTTCAAAGGCCTTTACAGGGGAGTAGTGGCATCTGAAGGGAAAGAGATAAATTAAAATTTTATATAAAAGACAGTTTAGGGGTGCCAAAGTCCAATACAGCTGCACGGTGGCATCCAAAATTAAAAAGACAAATTAAAGGTTTATTTTCAATCCCCTTTGGCGCCGCCAAAGGCAATTACAGGGGCATAGAGGCATCATAAGGGAAAGAAACATTTGGAAAACTTACTTTAATGTCACTTTGGGGATGCCAAAGGTCAAGAGAATTGCGGTGAGGCATCCAAAAATTTAGAGAAAAATTGAAGGATTAATCTAAATCCCCTTTGGCGTCTTCAAAGGCCTTTACAGGGGAATAGTGGCATCTGAAGGGAAAGACACAAATTAAAAGTTTACTTAACAGACCGTTTTGGGGTGCCAAAGTCTAATACCTTTCCATGGTGGCATCCAAAAACAAAAAGAGAAATTAAAGATTTAGTTTAAATCCCCTTTGGCGCCGCCAAAGGCAATTACAGGGGCATAGAGGCATCAAAAGTGAAAGAAACATTTCGAAAGCTTACTTTAGTACCACTTTGGTGATGCCAAAGGGCAAGAGAATTGCGGTGAGGCATCCAAAAATTTAGAGAAAAATTGAAGGATTAATCTAAATCCCCTTTGGCGTCTTCAAAGGCCTTTACAGGGGAATAGTGGCATCTAAAGGGAAAGACCCTAATTAAAAGTTTACTTAAAATACCCTTTGGGGGTGCCAAAGTCCAATACAGTTGCATGGTGGCATCCAAAAATAAAAAAGAATTAAAGGTTTATTTTAAATCCCCTTTGGCGCCGCCAAAGGCAATTACAGGGTATAGAGGCATCAAACGGGAAAAAAAACATTTGAAAGCTTACTAATGCCACTTTTGGGGAGTGCCAAAGGCAAGAGAATTGCATGGACACTTCGAAAAATTTAGAGGAAAATGAAGGATGATCTAACTCCCTTTGGCGTCTTCAAAGGCCTTTCAGGTAATAGTGGCATCTGAAGGGAAAGAGACTAATTAAAAGTTTACTTAAAATACCGTTTTAGGGAGTGCCAAAGCCAATACCTTTGCATGTGGCATCCAAAAATAAAAAGAAATATTAAAGCTTTAATTTAAATCCCCTTTGTTGGCGCCACCAATTGGCAATTACAGGGGCAAAGAGGCACCAATAGGGAAAGAAACATCTGCAAAGCTACCTTTAATGCACTTTTGGGATGCCAAAATGCAAGGGAATGGTGGAGGGGCACCGAATTCTTAGAGATAATGTAAGAA
>NC_092295.1:4339-84339 GCF_036320965.1 Panulirus ornatus
CGCCGATGCCTGTTGTCTGTGTTGCCCAACTCTGCCTGTCGGCGAATCCATCGTGCTACGGTTGACCGGTGAATACCAAGACGTCTCCTAATTTCAGAGTCACTCTAGCCCTCATTATGAAGCTGTAGAATAGCTTCATGTGTCGCTTGTGAGGTCTCCATGGTAAAATTAGATATACCACAAAAACAACCTTTCGACATTGGCTTGCAGTGAACTATACCCGAGCTGTTTCATTGTTTCAAAAGCATATCGCATGTCTCCTTACATTTCCTGCATGGACACGAAATGGCGGTGTAAGATAACCTTTATGGACTGCCACGAACCCAGAAGTGCTATAAAATAATACAATATCAATAGTAAAACATATTCTTCCCAAATTACACCTATACAATATGAAGCTATTGTGTTTACGTCGCATCACATTGAGGTATGCTGCAGCTGCCACATGCGGGGGTTGCCAGATATAGCTGTGTGTGTCTCACAGCTATATTGCACACACAAATTCAAAAGTAGGGGTTCGTACTGCCTTGTATGATGTAATTTTATTGTTGATTATATAATGCCGCTCTTGTGGCACGTAACTTACATGGGTCTAGCATAGGACTCTGGAAACCTGTGGCTTCCAGGTACGTATACCAACCCTACCGGCATGGTAGAAGAGGTAGGTCAGTGATCATTACAGACGTCTTCAGACCCCCTCTGCGCGATAGTTTTTTGTTGTGTGTACGTATATATATATATATATATATATATATATATATATATATATATATATATATATATATATATATATATATATATATATATATATATATATATATATATATATATATATTTTTTTTTCATACTATCCGCCATTTCCCGCGACAGCGAGGTAGCGTTAAGAACAGAGGACTGGGCCTTTGAGGAAATATCCTCACCTGGCCCTCTTCTCTGTTCCTTCTTTTGGAAAATTAAAAAAAAGAAAAAAAAAACGAGTGGAGGATTTCCAGCCCCCCGCTCCCATATATATATATATATATATATATATATATATATATATATATATATATATATATATATATATATACTCGTTAACAAGATGCCTTGATTAGGGCATTTAGGTGCCCCTGCTGCCTCGGACATCGTATGAAAAATGAATCGACCAAAACAGTTCGCATACGTGTCTTGGAAATTCCCGTCGACAAAGGTTGTTTTGGGAAATACCACATTAAAAGCAGGACGAGCATATTGCTCATGTTTTAGTCCGGTCTGTTGACACACTTCTGTTGATGCTGTGTCCATTTATTATTACACGTTAGGGAAGTACTATAAATACATATGGGGTCATTGGAAACCATCGGCGAAATTCCATTCTCTATGGTGAGTGTGGTAAATGGTGATATAGGTTGGTAGTCCTGGCTATGGCCGTCCTCAGAGATGTATTATGTATAATCGCGATAAAAATATATTTCCATCGTCGAGGACAAAATTTATTCTTAAGATCACATTTTGTCTCAGTCGTGGTTTACCGTAAAAAAACAAAAGTAAAATATTGTTTAGAAATTGACTGACGTCAGAAGAGTCGGAATATATCATAAACGTGGACGACGTCTGAATCCGAATTGTTACATTGACTCTGACTTGGACGGACTGACATTCAAAATATATACTTTATTATAGAGCAAAAGAAATTTTCCTACATAAAGTTTTAGTAACACACGCATGTAGCACGAGTATATGGAATATTAGTAAGTGTATAGTCAAAAATGAATGTTACAAAACGATAAAAGGCCATGCAAGTCATTTCATTGGATTGAGACAACGCCTTGCCATACAATAAAGCCCCGCTTCTGCTTCGAGATGCCACGCGAGCGCGGTCATTCCGAAACCGAAGATTACTATGTTTCTGGTTCATACGTTCATTTCCTGGGTTGTTGTGGTGAGTGACAATATCGCGTTGAGGGTTCCGGGAAGTGTAGTGGTGGAGGAGACTTCAGGAGACTAGAGAAGAGGTAAGGTACTGGTCACTGAGATACTCGTGGTAAAACCCAATTTGCTGACATAAGTCTTGTGGTGGTGGAAAGGTGAGGATATGTGGCCACAGGTGTCAGGTCGCCGGCTCGGTAGCTGCCAGCTGGCTTCGTGCTCCCGGCTCGGAGTGGAATGATGTTTGCATAAACGAAGGTCTTATTTCTAGCCAGGTATGAGTAACATTTGGAGATTAATGGTTGTAACCAATGTAGAGTGAGTGGTGAACTAGAGTTAGGTGTACTTAGTATAATTAGCACAGCTAGAAAATGTAGAAAACCTAAGAACTCTGTAGACAGACACTTCGAAGTATATTACTGTTCACTCAGATGACAGCTTATGATTATTCATCCCGGAATGTGTAACCCGCCATTCACATTATTACAGTTAACATGGTTTTGGTAAATTGGCGGTTTAGCTCATTTGAAAAACTTTTTTTTTCCTTTGAGATTCCCAACATACAAACAGTAACAGGCCACCGGGTCCTTTTGAAGCTTCATGTTTCCAGGGAAAGAAATTATAAATCGGCTGTAAGAGTTCGCCCCACTGTCAAATAATGCTTATACGTGGCCACTTCATGCGTTCTCACACCAGCAGACCACAAAAATAATGGTATATTTCCATTATGATCATTTACTTCTGGGGATGTTAGGTAAGATTTTCATAGGCTGTGGTCGGCTTTGCGGGCAGCAACTGCACTGGTCGGCTTTGCGGGCAGCTACTGCACTGGGTCACAGTGAGGTAGGCTAGAATAAGCGGGTGAGTGGTGGCTTCTGTACTGGATCATGGTGACGTAAGGTAGCTTCGGTCAGCCGCGAAGCGGTGGCTAGTATACAGGATCACGGTGAGGTGGCCCAGAAATGGGCGATGAGAGTTGTGGCTACTTTACTGAGTTATGGTGAGGTAGGCTAGTGTCGGCTGGCCAGGGAGTGGCAGCTCGTCTACTGGATCGCGGTGAGGTAGGCAAGGGTCGGCTGGCCAGGGAGTGGCAGCTTGTCTACTGGATCGCGTTGAGGTAGGCTAGGGTTGGCGGGGCAGTGTGTGGCACCTCATCTACTGGATCGCGTTTAGGTAGGCTAGGGTTGGCTGGCCAGGGAGCGGTAGCTTGTCTACTGGATCGCTTTCAGGTAGGTAAGGATCGGTTGGCCAGGGAGCGACAGCTCGTCTACTGGATCGCAGTGAGATAGGCAAGGGTCGGCTGGCCAGGGAGTGGCAGCTTCTCTACTGGATCGCGGTGAGGTAGTCTAGGGTCGGCTGGCCTGGGAGTGGCAGCTAGTCTAGTGCATCGCGTTGAGGTAGGCTAGGGTCGGCTGGCCAGGGTGTGGCAGCTCGTCTACTGGATCGGGTTGAGGTAGGCAAGGGTCGGTTGGCAAGGGAGTGGCAGCTCGTCTACTGGATCGCGTTGAGTTAGGCAAGGGTCGGCTGGCCAGGGAGGACGTATTCTTACGCTCTGTATTTCAAGTCTGTGTTGCCTGATGTCGTAGCGTCTACTCATCTTTTCGGGAAGTCAGACTTTGCTTAGCACTATGGCAATGTTTCTGTGTATTTTTCCTTGACAAGTGGGGCTTCCATGAGCTTTTATTCCGCGTATCAGTACGTAGGAAGGATTACACAGCTCTTACCTAGGATGCCATTTTGGTTTCGTTTAGAATGCCATGATTAGCTCTCTACTTTCAGCCTTTCTATCTTCAGTTACCCTTCACTGCTTTCTTCGGATTATTTACATATATCTAAATTTGATTTATGTTTACTAATGTTGATTATATGTGAAGTGCTGCTTCCGGTGGCCATGTACGTTCGTTTTTTAACTGTAGTCTTTATAGAGGTGTTTTTCACTCGGTGTAGTGTTTACAAAGGAAGTGATTTTTAAAAATTAAATGCAATATTTTGTTATTTGTCCGTATGTTCAGGGCTGGGATCAGGATAAACATACTGAGAAACGCCAGTCAGGCAAGCCACCACTGCTCCCTAGCTGTGGTAGCCATAACTACATGCGCAGTGACATTGCGCAGGGCAATGTGCAGTCGTACCTGTTCCGACCACAGTCTCGTACAAGCTACTGACCTGTACGGAGCTGTGGCCCTTCTTTCAGAGGTAGGTTGTAGCTATTCCTCCCTGCGTTGTCACTACCCTTGCTTAGTTTTGAAGGGTTTTTTTTGAAAGTTATTGTTCATCAATATCTTTTATAAGGTTGTTCTATGCAAAATCGATCTTTCATTGACGGGTGTCCGCAGGAGAACTCCGCTTGGCTTTCGTGTAACCGGCTCCGCCTTGAAACTTTTCTGCATTAAACAATTGCCAGATCTTTTTCTTTTTCGGGATCGTTAGTTTTTTTTCCACTGGGGTGGTTTGGCATTCCAGATTTTGAGGTTAGGCTCCTTTAGGATGGACCTAGGTCAGCCATCCAATGCCCCCGTAGGGGGTAGTGGTGACGGACCCTCCATGAAAAAGAAGAAACGCTGAATTTGTGTTGGCCCATACGACCAGAGCAACGACTCTTGCCTTCTTCAATCCATTCCTAATCAGGAGGGTTTTTGATGGATGGTCTTGGCATGTTGAAACGATCAGGAAACTGGTTAGTCGACGAAACCGGTGGCGGAACTACTTACGTTGAAGTTCCATATTCATGACGTGGTCTCGATACCCGTTGCCATGAATTCATGCAGGGGAGTCATCCACTGCACTGATGTCATGGATATGTCAGAGGACGACATTGTGAAGGAACTAACAAACGAGGACGTTATCGCTGCCTGGCTCATCACCAAAGTTATCAATGGCCAACGGCGTAGAACTCCCCTGATTAACCTAACCTGCGGGAGAGCTCGGCTACCGGACAATATCTCTATTGGTTACATGTGATGTCAAGTTCATTCCGAATCCCTTACGTTGCTTTAAATGCCAGGAATTTGGCCGCCTCTTAAAGCGTTGCACTCTTTCTGCCAAATGTGGGAGGGAAGTGTGCTAAGTAGGGTCATACCGCTGAGGATTGTATGGCTAATAGGATGTTGTGTGTTAACTGCGATGGCAACCACCCAAGTTGGGACCGGGCCTGTCCCCGGTTCCAGTTTGAGAAGGCTGTCTGTGCAGTCAAGACACAAAATAACGTCTCTTATGATGAGGGTAGGAGTAGGGTTAAGGAGTCTCGTGAAACCTCTAAACATAATGAATCCTACGCGTCGGCTTTGAAATGTAATCCGGTTATGCGAACAATCTCGACACACTCCTTGTGACACCCCGATCGTCAGTTCCAAATATCCAGCTCCATTCAACCCTACACCTACACCTAATCCTCCAACCACAGTCCAGAACAAATCCTATGCCAATACCACATCCTCATTCCGTCCTACAGGAAGGAAAAAGAACAAAACTAACTCATATTCAAACCATGACTAAACTTGGAATAGAATTACGTGTCGTCATTGTTCCGGTATCTCCAACTAGGAGGCCTGTGGTTCACAGGTCTTCTTCGTTGGAGGACATAAACTTAGTGGATGTCAGATAATCCACATCTAGGGACCATGTATGGTCGCCTCGGGACTCGCCCAAGTCTCGACATAAACGGGCTAAGAAACCTGGTCGGTTAAATAACTCATATGCCAACACGTTCAGTATAATACATTGGAATTGTAGTGTATAGGCCTTAGGCAAAAGCAAGCACAACTACAAATGTTGCTTGCACTGTATAGGCCAGCCGCGATTTGTTTACAAGAGACACTTCTAAACGGCACAGCCGAAGATTGTTCTGTTGTAGATAGTTAACACTCGTATAGAAGAGACGAGAATCGTGGGGTAGCTATCTATGTACACCAGAATTTGCCTCATACGCGAGTGACTTTAAAACCGAACCTAGACGTTGGCGCATGTAGAATGAAATTTAATGGTACATACCTGGCCATATGTTGGATATATTGCTCCAGTTCAAACGCACTTGATAATGATGAGTCAAATTGGCTTGTTAATACCTAACCGTAAAGTAGTTTTAGGGGACTTCAATATTCATCATTATCAGTGGGGAAGTATCCGGGCAGACGCCAGGGAGGAACAAATGGTTGATTATATAATCAATGCCAACCTCACTCTTCTGAACGATGATAGTGGAACTCGTGTAGATGACCGGACTGGCAATATCTCGGCAATTGATTTATCCTCGTCATAGCCAGATATACTTACTAGATTAGTACAAGAAAAAATCTGATTTAACATTGTCAGTGTACTCTGGGGCAACTCGAGTAATATTGACAAATTGATGTTCGTTCTCAGAGAAACAGAATTGATCCAGATGACGTAAGGTGGTTCGTTGGTGGTTCTCTGTGGAGGGTTTGGCTTTGGTGTGAGGCTCCTCCTACTACTTGGGCTGGTCGCATGGTAGGTGGACATGTCGACACATTAAACGGTCGGCCTTGAGGGGACGTGGTGGTTATTTTCCGGGGCAGCTGCGCCATGGGGTTGAGCTGGCGGTCCTCCAAATGAATAATCCTCATCTATGTGCATGACGTGGTGGAGGACTATCTTTCGTCTGTCCTATCTCTTCGCACTCTTGGGTAAACTGCAACTGTGGCTGCTGTGCCGACTGGGCTGTGTTTGCCGCTAGGTTGGCTCAATACCCACAAAATCTTTTTTCCCATTATTTCTAATTACATTTCATCTATCATATGATTATAATTTCTCTATCTTTTTCTATTTTTTTTTAAGATAGGTATTTAGGTGTGACAAATCACATACTAGATAGGATTACAGGTCCTAATGATCTTCCTCATAGGTCGATGGCCGTAAATGCCAACAAACAACATACGTAGTCTGCCGGCTTCGTGGTCTCCGCTTGGAGTTGATTGCTCCATAAAAAAGAGGTTTTATTTATAGCCAGGTTAATGAGTCATGGGAGACCATTGGCTGTAACCACTGGTGAATGACTGGTCAACTGTAGGTGAACATGGTGGAAGTGTGGACAACTCTGTAGTTCCTACTGCAAGAAAGATGTAGATTAAAGTAATTCGTCTGGAACTTTGGTTTATGTTACGATTCGTTCAGGCAACAGCTTTTAATTGCTCAGTCTTTTGGAACGTCTGACACCTCCAAATAGGTTATTACAGTTATATGGTTGTTTGCCTTAATTAGCAGTTTAGCTGAACATGGGAATAATGACGACCTACCTTTTGTATTTGCAGTATACAAACAATAAGAGACCAGCTTTTGAAGCTCCTTTTACTGGTAAATGATGACATACAATTGCATCTTGTTTACCCTAACGTTTCACAGATCAAGAATTGTAAGGATATCATTGCTAGCGAGAGTCTTTTGTCCTCGCAGTTACCACCAATTTGAAGCATATATTTAAAGATGATGATAATAGATTAAACTATAATGTACCCATGATTTCAGATCTATCATGACCCACACACAAACATTGGTAGATGCTACATATAATATGTCGTAATTTAACTTAATATCAATAGAAAAATATGCCTTAATGTGTTCAAGCTCAAAGGAAAATTAAGACACCGCTCATTTCCAGAATTCCAGTCAAACAACGGGTTGGATATGATGACACTCCGACCACCGTCGAGGACCACGTCACCCTCAGTCGCCTGCTGACATCGCAAGAGGGAAGGAGGAAGCCATCATTAGAGCACTCAAGTGTCTTCCCTCAAGGAGGGTGGTACCTCCTTCACGTGTAAGTTTGATAGGGGGGTAAACCTTCGTCGAGTCAAGGAGGGTGGTACCTCCTTCACGTGTAAGTTTCATAGGGAGGTAAACCTTCGTCGAGTCGAGGCGTGAACCACCGACATAAATGATTGACATGACGGTATGTGGCAGACTGGGACCCTCCCTGTGACTTATGTCACGATTGGGAGCATTTGGTTCCTCAGGGATCGCTATGCCCTCATGGTATTGTTAGCCAGGAAACCATGATCTTCTGTCGGAGACTGAGTTGCCGTAGCACCCTAGGGAGGGAGGGAGAGAGAGAGAGACATTAAACCCAGTGCGTGGCAGTAAGACTGTTGCGTGTTAGCGAATGACTCGCTCGTTATGTGTCAAAGTTGAGGGGGGAGGGAGAGAACCTCTCGTCGTGTGCCAGAGAACAACAGACCGCCGTGGTAAACTATCGTACATCGGGCATGAGCCCACGACATGTGGTCGAATCGAAGCCACTGACTTCTGTCAGGGAGTGAGTAGCGTTCCTCCACCGTCAGATAGGAAGCCGCCCTTGTGTGCCAGGGAGTTAGTAGGAACAGTGTGTCCTAGAGTGAGGTGCCAACATGTGCTAGAGAAAGAGCCAGAGAATCTGTCAGTGTGAGCAGCCATTCTTTGCCATGGGAGTTTGTTAGGAAGTGAGAAGCGGTTTTGTTTTGTCGCCACTGTAGTAGTGTGAGGTAGGAAGCCAGCCTTCTCCATCAGGGAGTTAGTCATGTATTGTGTCATGGTGTGTACTACCCACGTATGTTACGGACAAAACCACCGACGTGTTTTTGCCTCTGAAGCATGTTTGTCAGGCAGGAAATAATCGTAACGGGGTTAGGCCATGTAGTGTATCTGGGAGTGAGCTACCGATGTGTATCAGAGACGATGCCACCGACGTCTATCAGGGAGTGAGCAGTGTTTTTAGTGTGTCAGGTAAGAAGCCATACCGTTGCGTGTCAGAGACAGAGAATCGAATTTGGTTTGCCATGAAGTGAGCTACCGACACACGTGTGTAAGAGACGAAGCTCATCGATGACTGTTGGAGAGTGAGCAAAGTTTTTGAGTTCGTCGAAGTAACATATGTTGAAGTAAGCTACCGACGTGTATCACAAACTGAGCCACCGACGCCTGTCGAGAGTGAGTAACGCTTTCTTTTCACATTTGTAGTGTGTAAGGCAGGAAGCCGCAATGTATGTATAAACGAATTAGTCGAAGTAGATTGTCGAGGAATGAACCAACGACGCCAAACTAAAGCGTCCCTTTAGGACATTTGTTATAGATAATGCCAGACGACTATTTTCCCCTTGCATGGTTTATGGGTCGTCAAAGTAAAGCTTTACATTGTCTTTTATTTAGGCTAACGGTAGACAGTTTTATATAGGTTTTGTGGGACACACATGTGAGTCGTCGAATTAAAGTTTTACTTGAGGAAATTTCCTCTGGCTAACACATGTGC
Organism: Panulirus ornatus; assembly: GCF_036320965.1. Taxonomy (NCBI): domain Eukaryota; kingdom Metazoa; phylum Arthropoda; class Malacostraca; order Decapoda; family Palinuridae; genus Panulirus; species Panulirus ornatus. The sequence goes on from NC_092295.1 coordinate 13,485, forward strand.
GTGCTATATGGGTCATCAAAGAAAAGCTGCACGTTGGTGACTTTACTCTGGCTTCGCCAGACAATTTCATTTTGCTGTTGAGGGCAACACAGGTAATCAAAGTAAAGCCTTACTGAGTTTATGCTGAACAATGCCAAACGATATTTGGCAGTTCTATCGAGCTCCAGAGGTCATGAAAATAGGCTTCACTTTGGGAATAATATGTTTTTGGTACATGACTGGCGATTATATTTAGCTTTTAGGGAGTGATATGAGCTTAAGGTATTAGTCGGTAGGTTATGTGTTAGGGAGCGAGTTGCCGTAGTCTCCCAAGGAGAGAGCCACTGCAGGGGGTGGTGGTGGCTGACACCCTACTGTCAGTGAGTGAATCGCCGGCATGTATCGGGCTTCATTGTCAGTCTTGGAGTGCGCTGACGTCCTGTGTCAGCAGGAAACTGACCAACACGCGCCAGGCTGTGATATGCTGACGTATGTCAGCTGGTGAGACATCATTGGAAAAAGCGGCTCTGATGGTACAGTCGTTCTTGTTTAACAGGGAAGGAATACCTTACGTTTCTCACAGAAGCCGTCGTAGCGCACTGTCGTACGTCAAGACGTACGAACATATATATATATACTCGTTAACAAGATGCCTTGATTAGGACATTCAGGTGCCCCTGCTGCCTCGGACATCGTATGAAAAATAAATCGACCACAACAGTTCGCATACGTGTCTTGGAAATTCCCGTCGACAAAGGTTGTTTTGGGAAATACCACATTAAAAGCAGGACGAGCATATTGCTCATGTTTTAGTCTGGTCTGTTGACACACTTCTGTTGATGCTGTGTCCATTTATTATTACACGTTAGGGAAGTACTATAAATACATATGGGGTCATTGGAAACCATCAGTGAAATTCCATATTCTATGGTGAGTGTGGTAAATGGTGATATAGGTTGGTAGTCCTGGCTATGGCCGTCCTCGGAGATGTACTATCTATAATCGCGATAAAAATATATTTCCATCGTCGAGGACAAAATTTATTCTTAAGATCACATTTTGTCTCAGTCGTGGTTTACCGTAAAAAAACAAACAAGTAAAACATTGTTTAGAAATTGACTGACGTCAGAAGAGTCGGAATATATCATAAACGTGGACGACGTCTGAATCCGAATTGTTACATTGACTCTGACTTGGTCGGACTGACATCCAAAATATATACTTTATTATAGAGCAAAAGAAATTTTCCTACATAAAGTTTTAGTAACACACGCATGTAGCACGAGTACATGGAATATTAGTAAGTGTATAGTCATAAATGAATGTTACAAAACGATAAAAGGCCATGCAAGTCATTTCATTGGATTGAGACAACGCCTTGCCATACAGTAAAGCCCCGCTTCTGCTTCGAGATGGCGGAGGAGCGCGGTCATTTACAAAACCGAAGATTACTATGTTTCTGGTTCATACGTTCATTTCCTGGGTTGTTGTGGTGAGTGACAATATCGCGTTGAGGGTTCCGGGAAGTGTAGTGGTGGAGGAGACTTCAGGAGACTAGAGAAGAGGTAAGGTACTGGTCACTGAGATACTCGGGATAAAACCCAATTTGCTGACACAAGTCTTGTGGTGGTGGAAAGATGAGGATATGTGGCCACAGGTGTCAGGTCGCCGGCTTGGTAGCTGCCAGCTGGCTTCGTGCTCCCGGCTCGGAGTTGAATGATGTTTGCATAAACAAAGGTCTTATTTCTAGCCAGGTATGAGTAACATTTGGAGATTAATGGTTGTAACCAATGTAGAGTGAGTGGTGAACTAGAGTTAGGTGTACTTAGTATAATTAGCACAGCTAGAAAATGTAGAAAACCTATGAACTCTGTAGACAGACACTTCGTAGTATATTACTATTCACTCAGATGACAGCTTATGATTATTCATCCCGGAATGTGTAACCCGCCAATCACATTATTACAGTTAATATGGTTTTGGTAAATTGGCGGTTTAACTCATTTGAAATTTTTTTTTTTCTTATGGATGTCCAACATACAAACAGTAACAGACCACCGGGTCCTTCTTTAAGCTTCACGTTTCCAGGGAAAGAAATTAGAAATCTGCTGTAAGTGTTCGCCCCACTTCCAAATATCCCTTATACGTGGCCACTTCATGCGTTATCACACCAGCAGACCACAAAAATAATGGTACATTTCCATTATGATCATGTACTTCTGGGGATGTTAGGTAAGATTTTCATAGGCTGTGGTCGGCTTTGCAGGGAGCTACTGCACTAGGTCACAGTGAGGTAGGCTAGAATAAGTGGGTGAGTGGTGGCTTCTGTACTGGATCATGGTGACGTAAGGTAGCTTCGGTCAGCCGTGAAGCGGTGGCTAGTATACTGGACCACGGTGAGGTGGCCCAGAAATGGGCGATGAGAGTTGTGGCTACTTTACTGAGTTATGGTGAGGTAGGCTAGTGTCGGCTGGCCGGGGAGTGGCAGCTCGTCTACTGGATCGCGGTGAGGTAGGCTAGGATCAGCTGGCCAGGGAGCAGCAGCTTGTCTACTGGATTGCGTTGAGGTAGGCTAGGGTCGGGTGCCAGGGAGTGTCAGCTCGTCTACTGGATTATATTGAGGTTGGCTAGGGTCGGCTGGCCAGTGAGTGGCAGCTCATCTATTGGAATATATTGAGGTAGGCTAGGGTCGGCTGGCCAGGGAGCGGCAGCTTGTCTAATGGATCGCGGTGAGGTAGGTAAGGGTCGCCTGGCCAGGGGGCGGCAGCTTGTCTACTGGATCGCGGTGAGGTAGGCTAGGGTCGGCTGGCCAGGGAGCGGCAGCTTGTCGGCTGGGCAGGGAGTGGCAGCTCGTCTACTGGATCGAGTTGAGGTAAGCAAGGGTCGGCTGGCCAGGGAGCGGAAGCTTGTCTACTGGATTTCGGTGAGGTATGGTAAGGTCGGCTGGCCAGGGAGCGGCAGCTTGTCTACTAGATCGCGGTAAGGTAGGCTAGGGTCGGCTGGCCAGGGAGCGGCAGCTTGTCTACTGGATCTCGGTGAGGTAGGCTAAGGTCAGCTGGCCAGGGAGCGGCAGCTTGTCTGCTGCATCGCGGTGAGGTAGGCTAGGGTCGGCTGGCCAGGGAGTGGCAACTCGTCCAATGGATCGCGTTGAGGTAGGCAAGGGTCGCCTGGCCAGGGAGCGGCAGCTTGTCTACTGGATCGCTGTGAGGTAGGCTAGGGTCGGCTGGCCAGGGAGTGGCAGCTTGTCGGCTGGGCAGGGAGTGGCAGCTCGTCTACTGGATGAAGTTGAGGTAGGCAAGGGTCGGCTGGCCAGGGAGCGGCAGCTTGTCTACTGGATCTCGGTGAGGTATGATAAGGTCGGCTGGCCAGGGAGCGGCAGCTTGTCTACTAGATCGCGGTAAGGTAGGCTAGGGTCGGCTGGCCAGGGATCGGCAGCTTGTCTACTGGATCTCGGTGAGGTAGGCTAAGGTCAACTGGCCAAGGAGCGGCAGCTTCTCTACTGGATCGCTGTGAGGTAGGCTAGGGTCGGCTGGCCAGGGAGTGGCAGCTCGTCTACTGGATCGCGTTGAGGTAGGCAAGGGTCGGCTGGTCAGGGAGCGGCGGCTTGTCTACTGGATCGCGGTGAGGTAGGCTAGGGTCGGCTGGCCAGGGAGCGCCAGCTTGTCTACTGGATCGCGGTGAGGTAGGCAAGGGTCGGCTGGACGGGGAGTGGCAGCTCGTCTACTGGATCATATTGAGGTAGGCTAGAGTCGGCTGGCCAGGGAGTGGCAGCTTGTCTACTGGATTGCGTTGAGGTAGGCTAGGGTCGGCTGCCAGGGAGTGGCAGCTCGTCTACTGGATTATATTGAGGTAGGCTGGGGTCGGCTGGCCAGTGAGTGGCAGCTCATCTATTAGAATATATTGAGGTAGGCTAGGGTCGGCTGGCCAGGGAGCGGCAGCTTGTCTAATGGATCGCGGTGAGCTAGGGAAGGGTCGCCTGGCCAGGGGGCGGCAGCTTGTCTACTGGATCGCGGTGAGGTAGGCTAGGGTCGGCTGGCCAGGGAGCGGCAGTTTGTCGGCAGGGCAGGGAGTGGCAGCTCGTCTACTGGATCGAGTTGAGGTAGCAAGGGTCGGCTGGCCAGGGAGCGGCAGCTTGTCTACTGGATTTCGGTGAGGTATGGTAATGTCGGCTGGCCAGGGAGCGGCAGCTTGTCTACTAGGTCGCGGTAAGGTAGGCTAGGGTCGGCTGGCCAGGAAGCGGCAGCTTGTCTACTGGATCGCGGTGAGGTAGGCTAAGGTCAGCTGGCCAGGCAGCGGCAGCTTGTCTGCTGGATCGCGGTGAGGTAGGCTAGGGTCGGTTGGCAGGGAGTGGCAGCTCGTCTAATGGATCGCATTGAGGTAGGCAAGGGTCGCCTGGCCAGGCAGCGGCAGCTTGTCTACTGGATCGCGGTGAGGTAGGCTAGGGTCGGCTGGCCAGGGAGCGGCAGCTTGTCGGCTGGGCAGGGAGTGGCAGCTCGTCTACTGGATCGAGTTGAGGTAGGCAAGGGTCGGCTGGCCAGGGAGCGGCAGCTTGTCTACTGGATCTCGGTGAGGTATGGTAAGGTCGGCTGGCCAGGGAGCGGCAGCTTGTCTACTGGATCTCGGTGAGGTAGGCTAAGGTCAGCTGGCCAGGGAGCGACAGCTTGTCTACTGGATCGCGGTGAGGTAGGCTAGGGTCGGCTGGCCAGGGAGTGGCAGCTCGTCTACTGGATCGCGTTGAGGTAGGCAAGGGTCGGCTGGCCAGGGAGCGGCAGCTTGTCTACAGGATATCGCTGCAGAAGGTTTTTTCATCACAAAAGATGACGTTCTCCCAAAACTGATGTGGCTTGTCCGCATACTCCAACGCATATTCCACCCTGCTCTCCATGTTTGCCTCACTTAACACAGGTTTTGTTGCTGGTATGCGACCACGTAACCCATCAGAGTGATGTCTGTTTCGGACAGTTTGAGTGGTGCACTGCAGACCAAGAGTATCCCGAATGTTGCTAGCGGGCGTGAAGGAGGCAGCAGCAATGACAGCTGCTATGGCCTAGGGAAAGGATGACATATTGCAAATATAACATATGATGTGGTTGTTTACGTAACATCAAGTGGTCCAGTATACCTATATATGCAACATCATTACCGGATCATCTTCCGGGTTTGTGCAACGTGGGCGCCTACGCCGATGCCTGTTGTCTGTGTTGCCCAACTCTGCCTGTCGGCGAATCCATCGTGCTACGGTTGACCGGTGAATACCAAGACGTCTCCTAATTTCAGAGTCACTCTAGCCCTCATTATGAAGCTGTAGAATAGCTTCATGTGTCGCTTGTGAGGTCTCCATGGTAAAATTAGATATACCACAAAAACAACCTTTCGACATTGGCTTGCAGTGAACTATACCCGAGCTGTTTCATTGTTTCAAAAGCATATCGCATGTCTCCTTACATTTCCTGCATGGACACGAAATGGCGGTGTAAGATAACCTTTATGGACTGCCACGAACCCAGAAGTGCTATAAAATAATACAATATCAATAGTAAAACATATTCTTCCCAAATTACACCTATACAATATGAAGCTATTGTGTTTACGTCGCATCACATTGAGGTATGCTGCAGCTGCCACATGCGGGGGTTGCCAGATATAGCTGTGTGTGTCTCACAGCTATATTGCACACACAAATTCAAAAGTAGGGGTTCGTACTGCCTTGTATGATGTAATTTTATTGTTGATTATATAATGCCGCTCTTGTGGCACGTAACTTACATGGGTCTAGCATAGGACTCTGGAAACCTGTGGCTTCCAGGTACGTATACCAACCCTACCGGCATGGTAGAAGAGGTAGGTCAGTGATCATTACAGACGTCTTCAGACCCCCTCTGCGCGATAGTTTTTTGTTGTGTGTACGTATATATATATATATATATATATATATATATATATATATATATATATATATATATATATATACTTATATATATTTATATATATATATATATATATATATATATTTTTTTTTTCATACTATCCGCCATTTCCCGCGACAGCGAGGTAGCGTTAAGAACAGAGGACTGGGCCTTTGAGGAAATATCCTCACCTGGCCCTCTTCTCTGTTCCTTCTTTTGGAAAATTAAAAAAAAGAAAAAAAAAACGAGTGGAGGATTTCCAGCCCCCCGCTCCCATATATATATATATATATATATATATATATATATATATATATATATATATATATATATATATATACTCGTTAACAAGATGCCTTGATTAGGGCATTTAGGTGCCCCTGCTGCCTCGGACATCGTATGAAAAATGAATCGACCAAAACAGTTCGCATACGTGTCTTGGAAATTCCCGTCGACAAAGGTTGTTTTGGGAAATACCACATTAAAAGCAGGACGAGCATATTGCTCATGTTTTAGTCCGGTCTGTTGACACACTTCTGTTGATGCTGTGTCCATTTATTATTACACGTTAGGGAAGTACTATAAATACATATGGGGTCATTGGAAACCATCGGCGAAATTCCATTCTCTATGGTGAGTGTGGTAAATGGTGATATAGGTTGGTAGTCCTGGCTATGGCCGTCCTCAGAGATGTATTATGTATAATCGGGATAAAAATATATTTCCATCGTCGAGGACAAAATTTATTCTTAAGATCACATTTTGTCTCAGTCGTGGTTTACCGTAAAAAAACAAAAGTAAAATATTGTTTAGAAATTGACTGACGTCAGAAGAGTCGGAATATATCATAAACGTGGACGACGTCTGAATCCGAATTGTTACATTGACTCTGACTTGGACGGACTGACATTCAAAATATATACTTTATTATAGAGCAAAAGAAATTTTCCTACATAAAGTTTTAGTAACACACGCATGTAGCACGAGTATATGGAATATTAGTAAGTGTATAGTCAAAAATGAATGTTACAAAACGATAAAAGGCCATGCAAGTCATTTCATTGGATTGAGACAACGCCTTGCCATACAATAAAGCCCCGCTTCTGCTTCGAGATGCCACGCGAGCGCGGTCATTCCGAAACCGAAGATTACTATGTTTCTGGTTCATACGTTCATTTCCTGGGTTGTTGTGGTGAGTGACAATATCGCGTTGAGGGTTCCGGGAAGTGTAGTGGTGGAGGAGACTTCAGGAGACTAGAGAAGAGGTAAGGTACTGGTCACTGAGATACTCGTGGTAAAACCCAATTTGCTGACATAAGTCTTGTGGTGGTGGAAAGGTGAGGATATGTGGCCACAGGTGTCAGGTCGCCGGCTCGGTAGCTGCCAGCTGGCTTCGTGCTCCCGGCTCGGAGTGGAATGATGTTTGCATAAACGAAGGTCTTATTTCTAGCCAGGTATGAGTAACATTTGGAGATTAATGGTTGTAACCAATGGAGAGTGAGTGGTGAACCAGAGTTAGGTGTACTTAGTATAATTAGCACAGCTAGAAAATGTAGAAAACCTAAGAACTCTGTAGACAGACACTTCGAAGTATATTACTGTTCAGTCAGATGACGCCTTATGATTATTCATCCCGGAATGTGTAACCCGCCATTCACATTATTACAGTTAACATGGTTTTGGTAAATTGGCGGTTTAGCTCATTTGAAAAACTTTTTTTTTCCTTTGAGATTCCCAACATACAAACAGTAACAGGCCACCGGGTCCTTTTGAAGCTTCATGTTTCCAGGGAAAGAAATTATAAATCGGCTGTAAGAGTTCGCCCCACTGTCAAATAATGCTTATACGTGGCCACTTCATGCGTTCTCACACCAGCAGACCACAAAAATAATGGTATATTTCCATTATGATCATTTACTTCTGGGGATGTTAGGTAAGATTTTCATAGGCTGTGGTCGGCTTTGCGGGCAGCAACTGCACTGGTCGGCTTTGCGGGCAGCTACTGCACTGGGTCACAGTGAGGTAGGCTAGAATAAGCGGGTGAGTGGTGGCTTCTGTACTGGATCATGGTGACGTAAGGTAGCTTCGGTCAGCCGCGAAGCGGTGGCTAGTATACAGGATCACGGTGAGGTGGCCCAGAAATGGGCGATGAGAGTTGTGGCTACTTTACTGAGTTATGGTGAGGTAGGCTAGTGTCGGCTGGCCAGGGAGTGGCAGCTCGTCTACTGGATCGCGGTGAGGTAGGCAAGGGTCGGCTGGCCAGGGAGTGGCAGCTTGTCTACTGGATCGCGTTGAGGTAGGCTAGGGTTGGCGGGGCAGTGTGTGGCACCTCATCTACTGGATCGCGTTTAGGTAGGCTAGGGTTGGCTGGCCAGGGAGCGGTAGCTTGTCTACTGGATCGCTTTCAGGTAGGTAAGGATCGGTTGGCCAGGGAGCGACAGCTCGTCTACTGGATCGCAGTGAGATAGGCAAGGGTCGGCTGGCCAGGGAGTGGCAGCTTCTCTACTGGATCGCGGTGAGGTAGTCTAGGGTCGGCTGGCCTGGGAGTGGCAGCTAGTCTAGTGCATCGCGTTGAGGTAGGCTAGGGTCGGCTGGCCAGGGTGTGGCAGCTCGTCTACTGGATCGGGTTGAGGTAGGCAAGGGTCGGTTGGCAAGGGAGTGGCAGCTCGTCTACTGGATCGCGTTGAGTTAGGCAAGGGTCGGCTGGCCAGGGAGGACGTATTCTTACGCTCTGTATTTCAAGTCTGTGTTGCCTGATGTCGTAGCGTCTACTCATCTTTTCGGGAAGTCAGACTTTGCTTAGCACTATGGCAATGTTTCTGTGTATTTTTCCTTGACAAGTGGGGCTTCCATGAGCTTTTATTCCGCGTATCAGTACGTAGGAAGGATTACACAGCTCTTACCTAGGATGCCATTTTGGTTTCGTTTAGAATGCCATGATTAGCTCTCTACTTTCAGCCTTTCTATCTTCAGTTACCCTTCACTGCTTTCTTCGGATTATTTACATATATCTAAATTTGATTTATGTTTACTAATGTTGATTATATGTGAAGTGCTGCTTCCGGTGGCCATGTACGTTCGTTTTTTAACTGTAGTCTTTATAGAGGTGTTTTTCACTCGGTGTAGTGTTTAGAAAGGAAGTGATTTTTAAAAATTAAATGCAATATTTTGCTATTTGTCCGTATGTTCAGGGCTGGGATCAGGATAAACATACTGAGAAACGCCAGTCAGGCAAGCCACCACTGCTCCCTAGCTGTGGTAGCCATAACTACATGCGCAGTGACATTGCGCAGGGCAATGTGCAGTCGTACCTGTTCCGACCACAGTCTCGTACAAGCTACTGACCTGTACGGAGCTGTGGCCCTTCTTTCAGAGGTAGGTTGTAGCTATTCCTCCCTGCGTTGTCACTACCCTTACTTAGTTTTGAAGGTTTTTTTTTTGAAAGTTATTGTTCATCAATATCTTTTATAAGGTTGTTCTATGCAAAATCGATCTTTCATTGACGGGTGTCCGCAGGAGAACTCCGCTTGGCTTTCGTGTAACCGGCTCCGCCTTGAAACTTTTCTGCATTAAACAATTGCCAGATCTTTTTCTTTTTCGGGATCGTTAGTTTTTTTTCCACTGGGGTGGTTTGGCATTCCAGATTTTGAGGTTAGGCTCCTTTAGGATGGACCTAGGTCAGCCATCCAATGCCCCCGTAGGGGGTAGTGGTGACGGACCATCCATGAAAAAGAAGAAACGCTGAATTTGTGTTGGCCCATACGACCACAGCAACGACTCTTGCCTTCTTCAATCCATTCCTAATCAGGAGGGTTTTTGATGGATGGTCTTGGCATGTTGAAACGATCAGGAAACTGGTTAGTCGACGAAACCGGTGGCGGAACTACTTACGTTGAAGTTCCATATTCATGACGTGGTCTCGATACCCGTTGCCATGAATTCATGCAGGGGAGTCATCCACTGCACTGATGTCATGGATATGTCAGAGGACGACATTGTGAAGGAACTAACAAACGAGGACGTTATCGCTGCCTGGCTCATCACCAAAGTTATCAATGGCCAACGGCGTAGAACTCCCCTGATTAACCTAACCTGCGGGAGAGCTCGGCTACCGGACAATATCTCTATTGGTTACATGTGATGTCAAGTTCATTCCGAATCCCTTACGTTGCTTTAAATGCCAGGAATTTGGCCGCCTCTTAAAGCGTTGCACTCTTTCTGCCAAATGTGGGAGGGAAGTGTGCTAAGTAGGGTCATACCGCTGAGGATTGTATGGCTAATAGGATGTTGTGTGTTAACTGCGATGGCAACCACCCAAGTTGGGACCGGGCCTGTCCCCGGTTCCAGTTTGAGAAGGCTGTCTGTGCAGTCAAGACACAAAATAACGTCTCTTATGATGAGGGTAGGAGTAGGGTTAAGGAGTCTCGTGAAACCTCTAAACATAATGAATCCTACGCGTCGGCTTTGAAATGTAATCCGGTTATGCGAACAATCTCGACACACTCCTTGTGACACCCCGATCGTCAGTTCCAAATATCCAGCTCCATTCAACCCTACACCTACACCTAATCCTCCAACCACAGTCCAGAACAAATCCTATGCCAATACCACATCCTCATTCCGTCCTACAGGAAGGAAAAAGAACAAAACTAACTCATATTCAAACCATGACTAAACTTGGAATAGAATTACGTGTCGTCATTGTTCCGGTATCTCCAACTAGGAGGCCTGTGGTTCACAGGTCTTCTTCGTTGGAGGACATAAACTTAGTGGATGTCAGATAATCCACATCTAGGGACCATGTATGGTCGCCTCGGGACTCGCCCAAGTCTCGACATAAACGGGCTAAGAAACCTGGTCGGTTAAATAACTCATATGCCAACACGTTCAGTATAATACATTGGAATTGTAGTGTATAGGCCTTAGGCAAAAGCAAGCACAACTACAAATGTTGCTTGCACTGTATAGGCCAGCCGCGATTTGTTTACAAGAGACACTTCTAAACGGCACAGCCGAAGATTGTTCTGTTGTAGATAGTTAACACTCGTATAGAAGAGACGAGAATCGTGGGGTAGCTATCTATGTACACCAGAATTTGCCTCATACGCGAGTGACTTTAAAACCGAACCTAGACGTTGGCGCATGTAGAATGAAATTTAATGGTACATACCTGGCCATATGTTGGATATATTGCTCCAGTTCAAACGCACTTGATAATGATGAGTCAAATTGGCTTGTTAATACCTAACCGTAAAGTAGTTTTAGGGGACTTCAATATTCATCATTATCAGTGGGGAAGTATCCGGGCAGACGCCAGGGAGGAACAAATGGTTGATTATATAATCAATGCCAACCTCACTCTTCTGAACGATGATAGTGGAACTCGTGTAGATGACCGGACTGGCAATATCTCGGCAATTGATTTATCCTCGTCATAGCCAGATATACTTACTAGATTAGTACAAGAAAAAATCTGATTTAACATTGTCAGTGTACTCTGGGGCAACTCGAGTAATATTGACAAATTGATGTTCGTTCTCAGAGAAACAGAATTGATCCAGATGACGTAAGGTGGTTCGTTGGTGGTTCTCTGTGGAGGGTTTGGCTTTGGTGTGAGGCTCCTCCTACTACTTGGGCTGGTCGCATGGTAGGTGGACATGTCGACACATTAAACGGTCGGCCTTGAGGGGACGTGGTGGTTATTTTCCGGGGCAGCTGCGCCATGGGGTTGAGCTGGCGGTCCTCCAAATGAATAATCCTCATCTATGTGCATGACGTGGTGGAGGACTATCTTTCGTCTGTCCTATTACTTCGCACTCTTGGGTAAACTGCAACTGTGGCTGCTGTGCCGACTGGGCTGTGTTTGCTGCCACGTTGGCTCAATACCCACAAAATCTTTTTTTCCCATTATTTCTAATTACAGTTCATCTTTATCATATGATTATAATTTCTCTATCTTTTTCTATTTTTTATTAAAATAGGTATTTAGGTGTGACTTAAATCACATACTAGATAGGATTACAGGTCCTAATGACCTTCCTCAAAGGTCGATGGCCGTAAATACCAACAAACAACATACGTAGTCTGCCGGCTTCGTGGTCTCCACTTGGAGTTGATTGCTCCATAAAAAAGAGGTTTTATTTATAGCCAGGTTAATGAGTAATGGGAGACCATTGGCTGTAACCACTGGTGAATGACTGGTCAACTGTAGGTGAACATGGTGGAAGTGTGGACAACTCTGTAGTTCCTACAGCAAGAAAAATGTAGATTAAAGTACTTCGTCTGAAACTTTGGTTAATATTACGATTCGTTCAGGCAACAGCTTTTAATTGTTCACAGTCTTATGAAACGTCTGACTCCGCCAAATAGGTTATTACAGTTATATGGTTGTTTTCCCTAATTACCAGTTTAGCTCAAAGTGGGAATAATAACTACCTACCTTTTGTATTTGCAGTATACAAACAATAAGAGACTAGTTTTTGAAGCTCCTTTTACTGGTAAATGATAACATACAATTGCATCTTGTTTACCCTAACGTTTCACAGATCAAGAATTGTAAGGATAACATTGTTAGTGAGAGGTTTTTGTCCTCGCAGTTGTCTCCTATTTTTAGCATATATTTAAAGATGGATGATAATAGATTAGCCTATAATGTACCCATGACCTTACATCTATCTTGCACACTGGTAGATGTTATATACAACATGTCGTAAGTCAGCTTAATAGAAAAATATGCCTTAATGTATTCAAGCTGAAATGGAAATTAAGACACAATTCATTTCCAGACTTCCAGTAAAACAACGGGTTGGATATGATCTTCGGACCACTGTCGAGGACCACGTCACCCTCAGTCGAGGACCACGTCACCCTTAGTCGAGGACCACGTCACCCTCAGTCGCCCGCTGACCTCGCAAGAAGGAGAGAGGAAGCCATCATAACAGCACTCAAGTGTCTTGCCTCAAGGAGGATGGTACCTCCTTCCACGTGTAAGTTTGATAGGGGGTAAACCTTCGTCGAGTCAAGGAGGGTGGTACCTCCTTCACGTGTAAGTTTGATAGTGGGGTAAACCTTCGTCGAGTCAAGGAGGGTGGTACCTCCTTCACTTGTAAGCTTGATAGTGGGGTAAACCTTCGTCGAGTCAGAGGGTGGTACCTCCTTCACGTGTAAGTTTCATAGGTGGGTAATCCTTCGTCGAGTCGAGGCGTGAACCACCGACATAAATGATTGACATGACGGTATGTGGCAGACTGGGAACCTCCCTGTGACTTATGTCACGATAGGGAGCATTTGGTTCCTCATGCAGCGCTATGCTCTCATGGTATTGTAAGCCGGGAGGCCATAATTTTGTGTCGGAGAGTGAGCTGCCATAGCACCCTAGGGAGAGAGAGAGAGAGAGAGAGAGAGAGAGAGAGAGAGAGAGAGAGAGAGAGAGAGAGACATTAAACCCGGCGCGTGGCAGTAAGACTGTTGAGTGTTAGCGAATGACTCGCTCGTTATGTGTCATGGGTCTTCGTCTGTCTTGGAGTGATCCGCAGCCGTGTATCAGGAAGGGACGTGCCAATGCGCCAGGATATGAGCTGCAGACCCATGTCAGTTGGTGAGATCGTTATTTGAAATTGAACGGCTTTGATTTTAGAGGACGAGTCGGGCGTTGTTGTTTGTCATTGTTGATGGGGGGAGAGAACCTCTCGTCTTGTGCCAGAGAACAACAGACCGCCGTGGTAAACTATCGTACATCGGGGCATGAGCCCACGACGTGTGGTCGAATCGAAGCCACTGACTTCTGTCAGGGAGTAAGTAGCGTTCCTCCACCGTTAGATAGGAAGCCGCCCTTGTGTGCCAGGGAGTTATTGGGAACAGTGTGTCCTACAGTGAGGTGCCAATATGTGCTAGAGAAAGAGCCAGAGAATCTGTCAGTGTGAGCAGCCATTCTTTGCCACGGTAGTTTCTTAGGAAGTGAGCAGCGGTTTTGTGTTGTCGCCACTGTAGTAGTGTGAGGTAGGAAGCTAGCCTTGTGCATCAGGGAGTTAGTCATGTACTATATCATGGTGTGAACTACCCACGTATGTTACAGACAAAACCACCGACGTGTTTTTGCCTCTGAAGCGTGTGTGTCAGGCAGGAAGTAATCGTAACGGAGTTAGGCCATGTAGTGTATCTGGCAGTGAGCTACCGACGTGTATCAGACACGATGCCACCGACGTCCATCACGGAGTGAGCAGTGTTTTTAGTGTGTCAAGTAGGAAGCCATACCGTTGCGTGTCAGAGAGAGAGAGAATCCAATTTGGTTTCCCATTAAGTGAGCTACCGACACACGTGTGTTAGAGACGAAGCTCATCGATGACTGTTGGAGAGTGAGCAAAGTTTTTGAGTTCGTTGAAGTAACGTGTGTTGAAGTAAGCTACCGACGTGTATCACAGACTGAGCCACCGACGCCTGTCGAGAGTGAGTAACGCTTTCTTTTCACATTTGTAGTGTGTAAGGCAGGAAGCCGCAATGTATGTATAAACGAATTAGTCGAAGTAGATTGTCGAGGAATGAACCAACGACGCCAAACTAAAGCGTCCCTTTAGGACATTTGTTATAGCTAATGCCAGACGACTATTTTCCACTTGCATGGTTTATGGGTCATCAAAGTAAAGCTTTACATTTAGTCTTTTATTTAGGCTAACGTTAGATGGTTTTATATAGGTTTTGTGGGACACATATGTGAGTCGTCGAATTAAAGTTTTATTTGAGGAAATTTCCTCTGGCTAACACTTGTGCGTGCTACATGGGTCATCAAAGAAAAGCTGCACGTTGGTGACTTTACTCTGGCTTCGGCAGACAATTTCATTTTGCTGTTGAGGGCAACACAGGTAATCAATGTAAAGCCTTACTCTTGAGTTTATGCTGAACAATGCCAAACGATATTTGGCAGCTCTATCGAGCTCCACAGGTCATCAAAATAAGTTTCACTTTGGGAATTATATATTTTTGGTCCATGACTGGTGATTATATTTGGCTTTTAGGGAGTGATATGAGCTTAAGGTATTAGTCGGGAGGTTATGTGTTAGGGAGCGAGTTGCCGTAGTCTCCCAAGGCGAGAGCCACTGCAGGGGGTGGTGGTGGCTGACACCCAGCTGTCAGGGAGTGAATCGCCGGCATGTGTCGTGGTTCATTGTCAGTCTTGGAGTGCGCTGACGTCCTGTGTCAGCAGGAAACGGACTAACACGCGCCAGGCTGTGAGATGCTGACGTATGTCAGCTGGTGAGACATCATTGGAAAAAGCGGCTCTGATGTTACAGTCGTTCTTGTTTAACAGGGAGGGAATACCTTACGTTTCTCAGAGAACAAGCCGTCGTAGTGCACTGTCGTACTTCAAGAGACGTACGTACATATATGTAAACTCGTTAACAAGATGCCTTGATTAGGGCATTCAGGTGCCCCTGCTGCCTTGGACATCGTAGGAAAATTACATCGATCACAACAGTTCCCTTGCGTATCTTGGAAATTCCCGTCGACAAAGGTTGTTCTGGGAAATACCACATTAAAAGTAGGACGAGCATATTGCTCATGTTTTAGTCTGGTCTGTTGACACACTTCTGTTGATTCTGTGTCCACTTATTATTATTACACGTTAGGGAAGTACTATAAATACATATGGGGTCATTGAAAACCATCGGCGAAATTCCGTTTTCTATGGTGAGTGTGGTAAATGGTGATATAGGTTGGTAGTCCTGGGTATATCCGTCCTCAGAGATGTATTATCTATAATCGCGATAAAAATATATTTCCATCGTCGAGGACAAAATGTATTCTTAAGAACACATTTTGTCTCAGTCGTGGTTTACCGTAAAAAGACAAACAAATAAAACATTGTTTAGAAATTGACTGACGTCAGAAGAGTCGGAATATATTATAAACGTGGACGACGTCTGAATCCGAATTGTTACATTGACTCTGACTTGGACGGTCTGACATTCAAAATATATACTTTATTATAGAACAAGAGTAATTTTCCTACATAAACCTTTTGTAACACACGCATATAGCACAAGTACAAGGAATATTAGTAAGTATATAGTCAAAAATGAATGTTACAAACGATAAATGGCCATGCAAGTTATTTCATTGGATTGAGACAACGCCTTGCTATACAACAAAGCCCCGCTTCTGCTTCGAGATACCACACGAGCGCGGTCATTTCGAAACCGAAGATTACTATGTTTCTGGTTCATACGTTCATTTCCTGGGTTGTTGTGGTGAGTGACAATATCGCGTTGAGGGTTCCGGGAAGTGTAGTGGTGGAGGAGACTTCAGGAGACTAGAGAAGAGGTAAGGTACTGGTCATTGAGATACTCGGGGTGAAACCCAATTTGCTGACACAAGTCTTGTGGTGGTGGAAAGGTGAGGATATGTGGCCACAGGTCGCCGGCTCGGTAGCTACCAGCTGGCTTCGTGCTCCCGGCTCGGAGTGGAATGATGTTTGCATAAACAAAGGTCTTATTTCTAGCCAGGTATGAGTAACATTTGGAGATTAATGGTTGTAACCAATGTAGAGTGAGTGATGAACTAGAGTTAGGTGTACTTAGTATAATTAGCACAGCTAGAAAATGTAGAAAACCTATGAACTCTGTAGACAGACACTTCGAAGTATATTACTGTTCACTCAGATGACGCCTTATGATTATTCATCCCGGAATGTGTAACCCGCCATTCACATTATTACAGTTAACATGGTTTTGGTAAATTGGCGGTTTAGCTCATTTGAAAAACTTTTTTTACTCTTTTAGATTTCCAACATACAAACAGTAACAGACCACCGGGTCCTTTTGAAGCTTCATGTTTCCAGGGAAAGAAATTAGAAATCTGCTGTAAGAGTTCGCCCCACTGCCAAATATCCCTTATACGTGGCCACTTCATGCGTTATCACACCAGCAGACCACAAAAATAATGGTACATTTCCATTATGATCATGTACTTCTGGGGATGTTAGGTAAGATTTTCATAGGCTGTGGTCGGCTTTGCGGGGAGCTACTGCACTGGGTCACAGTGAGGTAGGCTAGAATAAGTGGGTGAGTGGTGGCTTCTGTACTGGATCATGGTGACGTAGGGTAGCTTCGGTCAGCCGTGAAGCGGTGGCTAGTATACTGGATCACGGTGAGGTGGCCCAGAAATGGGCGATGAGAGTTGTGGCTACTTTACTGAGTTATGGTGAGGTAGGCTAGTGTCGGCTGGCCGGGGAGTGGCAGCTCGTCTACTGGATCGCGGTGAGGTAGGCTAGGGTCGGCTGGCCAGGGAGCAGCAGCTTGTCTACTGGATTGCGTTGAGGTAGGCTAGTGTCGGCTGGCCAGGGAGTGGCAGCTCGTCTACTAGATTATATTGATGTAGGCTAGGGTCGGCTGGCCAGTGAGTGGCAGCTCATCTATTGGAATATATTGAGGTAGGCTAGGGTCGGCTGGCCAGGGAGCGGCAGCTTGTCTGATGGATCGCGGTGAGGTAGGTAAGGGTCGCCTGGCCAGGGAGCGGCAGCTTGTCTACTGGATCGCGGTGAGGTAGGCTAGGGTCGGCTGGCCAGGGAGCGGCAGCTTGTCGGCTGGGCAGGGAGTGGCAGCTCGTCTACTTGATCGAGTTGAGGTAGGCAAGGGTCGGCTGGCCAGGGAGCGGCAGCTTGTCTACTGGATCTCGGTGAGGTATGGTAAGGTCGGCTGGCCAGGGAGCGGCAGCTTGTCTACTAGATCGCGGTAAGGTAGGCTAGGGTCGGCTGGCCAGGGATCGGCAGCTTGTCTACTGGATCTCGGTAAGGTAGGCTAAGGTCAGCTGGCCAGGGAGCGGCAGCTTCTCTACTAGGATCGCGGTGAGGTAGGCTAGGGTCGGCTGGCCAGGGAGTAGCAGCTCGTCTACTGGATCGCGTTGAGGTAGGCTAGGGTCGGCTGGCCAGGGTGTGGCAGCTCGTCTACTGGATCGAGTTGAGGTAGGCTATTGTCGGCTGGCCAGAGAGCGGCAGCTTGCCTACTGGATCGCGGTGAGGTAGGCTAGGGTCAGCTGGCTAGGGAGCGGCAGCTTGTCTACTGGATCTCGGTGAGGTACGCTACGGTCGGCTGGCCATGGAGTGGCAGCTCGTCTACTGGATCGCGGTGTGGTAGGCAAGAGTCGGCTGGCCATGGAGTGGCAGCTTGTCTACTGGATCGCGTTGAGGTAGGCAAGTGTCGGCTGGCCAGGGAGCGGCAGCTTGTGTACTGAATTGTGTTGAGGTAGGCTAGGGTCGGCTGGCCAGGGAGTGGCAGCTTGTCTACTGGATCGTGTTGAGGTAGGCAAGGGTCGGCTGGCCAGGGAGTGGCAGGTTATCTACTGGATCGCATTGATGTAGGCAAGGGTCGGCTGGCTAGGGAGCGGCAGCTTGTCTGATGGATCGCGGTGATGTAGGCCAGGGTCGGCTGGCCAGGGAGTGGCAGCTCGTCTAATGGATCGCGTTGAGGTAGGCAAGGGTCGCCTGGCCATGGAGCGGCAGCTTGTCTACTGGATCGCGGTGAAGTAGGCTAGGGTCGGCTGGCCAGGGAGCGGCAGCTTGTCGGCTGGGCAGGGAGTGGCAGCTCGTCTACTGAATCGAGTTGAGGTAGGCAAGGGTCGGCTGGCCAGGGAGCGGCAGCTTGTCTACTGGATCTCGGTGAGGTATGGTAAGGTCGGCTGGCTAGGGAGCGGCATCTTATCTACTAGATCGCGGTAAGGTAGGCTAGGGTCGGCGGGACAGGGAACGGCAGCTTGTCTACTGGATATCGGTTAGGTAGGCTAAGGTCAGCTGGCCAGGGAGCGGCAGCTTCTCTACTGGATCGCGGTGAGGTAGGCTAGGGTCGCCTGTCCAGGGAGTGGCAACTCATCTACTGGATGGCGTTGAGGTAGGCAAGGGTCGGCTGGCCAGGGAGCGGCAGCTTGTCTACTGGATATCGCTGCAGAAGGTTTTTTCATCACAAAAGATGACGTTCTCCCAAAACTGATGTGGCTTGTCCGCATACTCCAACGCATATTCCACCCTGCTCTCCATGTTTGCCTCACTTAACACAGGTTTTGTTGCTGGTATGCGACCACGTACCCCATCAGAGTGATGTCTGTTTCGGACAGTTTGAGTGGTGCACTGCAGACCAAGAGTATCCCGAATGTTGCTAGCGGGCGTGAAGGGGGCAGCAGCAATGACAGCTGCTATGGCCTAGGGAAAGGATGACATATTGCAAATATAACATGTGATGTGGTTGTTTACATAACATCAAGTGGTCCAGTATACCTATATATGCAACATCATTACCTGATCATCTTCCGGGTTTGTGCAACGTGGGCGCCCACGCCGATGCCTGTTGTCTGTGTTGCCCAACTCTGCCTGTCGGCGAATCCATCGTGCTACGGTTGACCGGTGAATACCAAGACGTCTCCTAATTTCAGAGTCGCTGTAGCCCTCATTATGAAGCTGTAGAATAGCTTCACGTGTCGCTTGTGAGGTCTCCATGGTAAAATTAGATATACCACAAAAACAACCTTTCGACATTGGCTCGCAGTGAACTATACCCGCGCTGTTTCATTGTTTCAAAAATATATCGCATGTCTCATTACATTTCCTGCATGGACACGAAATGGCGGTGTAAGATAACCTTTATGGACTGCCACGAACCCAGATGTGCTATAGAATAATACAATATCAATAGTAAAACATATTCTTCCCAAATTACACCTATACAATATGAAGCTATTGTGTTTACCTCGCATCACATTGAGGTATGCTGCAGCTGCCACATGCGGGGGTTGCCAGATATAGCTGTGTGTGTCTCACAGCTATATTGCACACACCAATTCAAAAGTAGGAGTTCGTACTGCCTTGTATGATGTAATTTTATTGTTAATGATATAATGCCGCTCTTGTGGCACGCAACTTCCATGGGTCTAGCATAGGACTCTGGAAACCTGTGGCTTCCAGGCACGTATACCAACCTTACCGGCATGGTACAACAGGTAGGTCAGTGATCATTACAGACTTCTTCAGACCCCCTCTGCGCGATAGTTTTTTTTGTTGTGCGTACGCTAGGGTCGGCTGGCCAGGGAGCGGCAGCTTGTCTACTGGATCGCACTGAGGTATGTTAGGGTCGGCTGGCAAGGGAGCAGCAGCTTGTCTACTGGATCGTGCGATAAGGTAGGCTAAGGTGAACCGGAGTGACGAGAGGCTGGTGCTCAGAGGTCGCATGATCACTCTCCTTGATAATGTTTTGTCCATACGGGTGGTGGAGAGCAGTAACCTTAACAACTTAATGGAAGTTATGAGTGTCTGTGAAAAGGAGTGGGGGAAATGGCAGCAATAATGAAGGCTGCATAGAGAATGAGGTCCCTGCATCAGAGTTTATTAGCAGCCAAATACTTCGGGTGACTGTATTTGAGTATGGCTAAACCTTGATAACAATGAAGTAGGCAATATATCTGGAAATATTATCATCATTACTGTAACCACAATTTCATACTAAAGATATTATGTAGATTATGTAAAAGTTGTGAAATTAGGCTCATAACTATCTAAACTTGATAATTGAAATTGAAATGTTCAATTTAGGCAACTGATTGTATCCATTCCCTGTGAACATGGTTGTGTTTTATTGTTTGGCAGAGAGAACAGGAGCTGCAAAGGTGACCTCCCTCCAGCGAACGTGATGGGCATAAGACGTCTCCCCGTTGAGCGACAGGCGAATATTGCACGACAAAGGAACACACCACAGAACTCCAGCGAGGAATGAACTCCTGAGGGAACAGCACACATCCCGAGCGAAACTCAGATTCTTGTCTGAAGCAGTGTTCACGGAGGTGATGTGTGTGTCTCCAACTCTCATGGCAAGGTTCACTGCTGGAGGAGGAACTGTACCAGGCAGGAAGTTAATGATTTGTTGCTGTTCAAAAATTTAGAACGTCGTATTTATGGTAATAAAAAATTCATGCGGATACCCAAATGTTAATGATATACTGTTTATACAACACAAATGATATAAATCCTGCCGAACCAGTACAATAAACGTTAAAATTATACAATGTTTCACAGGCACAAATGACCGAGCCAACATGAGCGAGGAGGCCCGTACATGTCACTTTACCTACTGCATCTAGAGGAAAGTGATATTACATGGCCTTGGTGACGTTTTCAGCATTGGAGGTCGCTTTACTGCAACTACTGTCGCAGTAACTGCTGGAGGAACGTTTCTTGCCGTCTCTTCGGGCGAGGGGTTTACCTCTCCCTGCCAGGCATGTCATTTCTATTAGCGACAGGTTCCCCGTCCACACTGCTCGTGTTGTTGAACGCTGGTCCCTAGGAACAAGACACCCTACAGCTCCTGGACTAGGCCAGCAAAGGAGTGGACCTGATTGTCATTGAACATATTTTGGGCAGAAATGGTGTACACCTGGCCACCAGGAGACGAGAAGTGTAGCCTATCAGCTACTGAACCATGTTCACGCCCTTCGGGAACTCAGCAAGCTGGACAGGGTATTGAATTGTACTTAAAAGTTGGGTTTTATTTGTCTTTATGAATTGATGTTTATTATTGCTTAATATACATTAGTGTCAATGATAAGCAGAGGACAGTGTATACTTATACGATATGTAGAGGAAAATATATGTATATGATTTATTCATTCTGGTATGGAGGGTTGTTCATGCTCAGTTCTGAGTTGAATGGCGTCCACCAACATTTTTGTTTGTTTTCCAGCTGTATGGAATAACTTACGAGTGATAACGATTACAATAAAATATTTGAACGGTTAATTGTGTTTGATTATATGTCTCTTGTTTTTATGCTGTATCAAACGCCGAACCTCCCACCAACACATAGCAACGCAGCAGTGTGATACGAACGAAGAGTCGTCAGTAAAGAGAAAGAAATTAATGATTTGAGTATCGGCCAACTTTACTGCTGACGAATGATGGAGTGTATCCATGTCCTGCTTACGAGAAGGACAAATCCATAGTGATAGGAGTATCCAAGTGAATATCATAATGGGGAAACCTAACCTAACCTAACCTAACCTACTTCGATAATATCAGCAGTGTTCAGTTAAGTATACACCTTGCTGCTCAGATACTAAACCGTACTACAGCAGCACTTGGTTCAGTGGTTTGCATTAACCACTTGCAGCCTTCTCCTACCTCCAGCTTTTATAGATATTTCACCTTCTCTGAAATGTCTGAGGTACATTTTGATTGTTAGGATGATGAATGAGGATGAAAGTCACTAGACCATCGTAGAAGTTGATGGTATAGAGTCATTATGGAATGTCATTATCCACAGAGGATAATGACACTATGTATAGTTGTATACATATACCACAAATATCTATAGATAAACATTGCTCTTACCATACCAAAAACATAAATGTTATATGAAGGAATTGGAAGCAAATATTTCAGTACGAAGTTGAAATGTTGAAATGTGCCAATGTTTATCAAATTTTGCTGAGAAAAAATGTAGATACAATGGAAGATCTATGTGTTCCCAACAGTGTGAAGCATATAAATTCTCAGTAGAATAAGGATGATAACATAGAAATGAAATACAGAATCTTGAACATTTTTCAGAGATACAAAAGAATATGTTATAGGAAATATACAAAGATGACTGAATAGTTTACTACAGCTCTTATTATATAAACTATATTTCTCATACAAGAAGTTTTCCATTCGTTTTCAGCAATTCAAAATTGTAAGTTATGTTTACAAGCAATATGTGGGTCTTATTTCAGTTGTTTCAATGTCAGTTTTGGCACCGTTTCAGATGTTAACAGGTGTTGTATTTGGAAATCATATTTATTCACTTAACTGCCAGGCAGATGGTGTAAGACTAATCTATGTTTACTTCAGTTTGTGAATTATACTATTAATTACCTGTGATATCTTTTTTCATCATTGACTGAGTGTTTGTATGTATAATCCTATAATAGTTCATAACTCGCCCCCAGTTGGCGTTACTGCCAGCATCACAAAAATCAGCATGTCCAAGTCTTTAAGTTGCGCTTCTTTGTATGTGTTTATCGCTGAGCTCGGCCGCCATTTGTAGTCTTCTCTGTGTCGCCTCTCAAGACGGATGTGTTCTTACGCTCTGTATTTCAAGTCTGTGTTGCCTGATGTCGTTGTGTCTCCTAGTCTTTTCGGTAAGTCAGACTTTGCTTAGCACTATGGCAATGTTTCTGTGTATTTTTCCTTGACAAGTGGGGCTTCCATGAGCTTTTATTCCGCGTATCAATACGTAGGAAGGATTACACAGCTCGTAGCTAGGATGCCATTTTGGGTTTCGTTTAGAATGCCATGATCAACTAGAGTCTCTACTTTCAACCTTTCTATCTTCAGTTACACTTCACAGCTTTCTTGGGATTATTTACATATATCTAAATTTTGATGTACGTTTATTAGTGTTAAATATATGTTGTGCTGCTTACGGTAGCCTTGTATGCTCGTTTTTTAATGTGTTTATAGGAGTGTTTTTCACTTGGTTTAGCGTTTACAAAGGAAATGTCTTTTTTGAAATGAATGCAATATTTTGCTATTTGTACGTATGCTAAGGGCTGGGATCAGGATAGACATACTGAGAAACGCCAGTCAGGGCAAGCCACCACTGCTCCCTAGCGGTGGTAGCCATAACTACATGCGCAGTGGCATTGCGCAGGGCAATGTGCAGTTGTAGCTGTTCCGACCACAGTCTCGTACCAGCTGCTGCCCTGTACGGAGCTGTTGCCCTTCTTTCAGAGGTAGGTTGTAGCTATTCCTCCCTGCGTTGTCGTTACCCTTGCTTAGTTTTGAAGGATTTTTGAAAGTTATTGTTCATCAATATCTTTTATAAGGTTGTTCTATGCAAAATCGATCTTTCATTGACGTGTGTCCGCACCTGGCCTTTGTGCGACCGGCTCCGCCCTGAAACTTTTCTGCATAAAACAATTGCCTGATCTTTTTTTCAGGGTAGCTAGTTTTTTCCACCATCTGGGGTGGTTTGCCATCCCAGATTTTGATGTTAGGCCTCTTTTGATGGACCCAGTTAAGCCATCCATTGCCATCGTATTGGGTAGTTGTGACGGACATTCCATAAAAAAGAAAAGTTTATTCTGTTTTGGCCCATACGACTGGAGCAACGACTCTTGCCTCCCTCAATCCCTTCCTAATCAGGAAGGGCATTGATGGTTTGGGCATGTTGAAACGGTCAGGAAACTGGTTTGTGGTGAATTGCTGATAAGTCGACGAAACAGGTGGTGGAACTACTTAAGTTGACGAAGTTCCACATATTCATGTTGACGTTGTGGTCTCGATACCCATTGCCAAGAATTCATGCAGGGGAGTCATCTATTGCACTGATGTCATGGATATGTCAGAGGACGACATTGTGTAGGAAACTACCAAACGGGGACGTTATCACTGCCAGGCTCCTCACCATATTTGTCTATGGCGAAAGGCGTAGAACTCCCCTATTTAACCTAACCTTCGGAAAAGTTCGGCTACCGGACAATATCTCTTATTTGTTACATGCGATGTAAAGTTCATCCCTACATAACCGAATCCCTTATATTGTTTTAAATGCCAGAAATTAGGTCACTCCTTAATGTCTTGCACTCTTTCTGCTAAATGTGGGAGGGAAGTGTGCTGCGGAGGGTCATACCATTGAGGATTGTATGGGTAATAGGATACTGCGTGTGAACTCCAATGGCAGCCACTCAAGCTCGGACCAGACCAGTCCTTGGTTCCAGTTTGAGAAGCAAGTCGAAGACTTGTTCCGTTTTAGATAACTAACACTCGTATAGAAGAGACGAGAATCGTGAAGTTGCTAGCTATGTGCACCGAAGTATACCTCACACACTAGTGATTAAATTCTAATCTAGAAGTTGTCTCACGTAGAGTAAAATTTAATATCGCATACCTGACCATCTGTTCGATGTAATGCTCCGGTTCCAATGCACTTTATAATGAGTTAAATTTGTTTGTTGATCATCTCACGTAAAATACTTTTAGGAGATTTCAATGCTCATCAGTATCAGTTGGGAAGTATCCGGGCAGACGCCAGAGGAGAACAAATGGTTAATATTATGATCAATGCTAACCTCACTCTTCCGAACGATGATAGTGGAACTCGTGTAGATAACCAGACTGGCAATATCTCGGCAATTGATCTATCCTTGTCATCGCCGGATATACTTAATAGAGTATTACAAGAAAAACATATGTTTTAACATTGCCAGTGTACTCTGGGACAACTCGAGTACTATTGACAAATGGATGGTCTTCCTCATAGAAACAAAGATGATGATGTAAGGTGCTTCGTGGGTTGTTCTCTGTGGAGGAGTTGGCTTCGGTGTGAGGCTTCTCCTCCTACTTGGGCATAGTCGCATGGTGGGTGGATATGTTCACTCATTAGGCGGTCGGCCTTGAGGGGAGGTGGTTATCCTCCGGGGCAGCTGTGCCATGAGGTTGAGCCGGTGGACTTGCGAATGAATGATCATCTATGTGCATGACGTGGTGGAGGACTATCTCTAGTGTGTCTTATCTCCTCGCACTCTTGGGTAAACTGCAACTGTGGCTGCTGTACTGACTGGACGGTGTTTAACTCCACGGTGGCTCAATACCCACAAAATCTTTTCTTTCCATTATTTTTGAATGATGATTTATATCATAGCAGAATTCTACCTTTTCTAGTTTTTCTGTTTTCTATTATTTTATTAGAATAGGTATTTAAGGATGATTTTGATCACATTAAATCTAACTTGATGTATGCTAATAGAAAAATATGCCTCACTGTATTCAAATTGAAATAGAAATTAAACGCTGTTCATCTTCACAATTCCAGTCAAACAATGGGTTCGATATGATGACCTTCCATCCACCATCGAGGACCACGTCACCCTCAGTCGCCTGCTGACGTCAGAAGAGGGAGGGAGGAAGGCGTCATGAGAGCACTCAAGTGTCTTGCGTCAAGGAGGGTGGTAACTCCTTCACGTGTAAGTTTGATAAGGGGCATAAACCTTTGTCGAGTTAAGGAGGGTACGTCCTTCACGTGTAAGTTTGATAAGGGGCATAAACCTTTGTCGAGTCAAGGAGGGTACGTCCTTCACGTGCAAGTTTGATAAGGGGCATAAACCTTTGTCGAGTCAAGGAGGGTACGTCCCTGTTTGATAGGGGAGGAGGGGCAAACCTTCGTTGAGTCAAGGTGGGTACTTCCTCCACGTGTATGTTTCTTGGAAGGATGGGGGGGTAAACCATCGTGGAGTCGAGGCGTGAACCACCGACATAAGGAAGTGATTCACACGACGGTGGTATGTGGCAGACTGGGACCCTCTTTCCGTCTTGTGTCAGTGTATTGAGCGTTGGTTCCTCACGGAGCGCTATGCTCTCAGGGGCATTAGCCGGGAAGGCTAAAGTTTCTCGTCAGGAAGAGAGTTGCCGTAGCATCCCAGGGAGGGAGGAGGGAGTAAACCCAACGCGTGGCAGTAAGACACTGTTGTGTGTCAGGGTATGAATGAGTGGGATGTGTCAGGCGTCTTCGTCTGTCTTGCAGTGCCCTGCTGTATTTTATCAGGAAGGGATGTGCCAATGCGCCAGGATATGAAGTGCAGACGCAATATCAGTTGATGATGAGAGGGTCATTTGAAAGTGAGCAGCTTTCATGTTAGGACGATGTCGGGCGTTGTTGTGTGTCAGGGTTTGGGGAGAACCTCTCAGTCGTGTGGCAGAGAACAGCCGCCATAGTAAACTATCGCACATCGGGGCATATGCCCACGACGTGTGGTCGAAGCGATGGCACTAATGTCTGTTAGGGAAGGAATAGCGTTGCCTCGCCGTCAGACAGGGAAGTCGCCCTCGTGTGCCGGGAGTTAGTGAGAATAGTGTGTCCTAGAGTGAGGTGCTGACGTGTGCTAGAGACAGAGTGTTAGGAAGTGAGCAGCGGTTTTTTATGTCGCCAATGTAGTAGTGTCAGACAGGAAGCCAGCCTTGTGTATCAGGGAGTTTGTCATGTACTGTGTCATGGTGTGAACTACCGATGCATCTTACAGACGAAGCTACCGACGTTCATTTAGGGAATAATCACCGTTTTTTTTGCCTCTGAAGTGTGTGGGGCAGGTAACCATCGTTACGGAGTTAGGCAATGTAGTGTATCTTGGAATGAGCTACCGACGTGTATCAGACCCGAAGCCACTGACGTCTGTCTGGGAGTGAGCAGTGTTTTTAGTGTGTCAGGTAGGAAGCCACCGTTGTGTCTCAGAGAGAAATCAAATTTGTTTGCCATGAAGTTAGCTACCGACGCATATCTTAAGAGACGAAGCCATCGATGACTGTTCGAGAGTGAGCAGAGTTTTCGTTTTGAGTTCGTCGAAGTAATATGTGGTGAAGTAAGCTACCGAAATGTATCAGAGACTGAGCCACCGGACGCCTGTCGAGAGTGAGTAACGCTTTCTTTTCACCTTTCAAGCGTGTAAGGTAGGAAGCCGTAATGTGTTTATAAACGAATTAGTCGAAGTAGATTGTCGAGGAATGAACCAACGATGCCAAACTGAAGCGTCCTTTTAGGAAATTCGTTCTAGCTAATGCCAGACGATTATTTTCCACTTGCATCGTTATGGGTCGTCAAAGTAAAGCTTTACATTCAGACTTTTGTTCAGGCTAAAGCTAGACTGTTTTAGATAGGTTTTGTGGAGCACATATGTGGGTCGTCAAATTAAAGTTTTACTTTAGAAACTCTCCTCTGGCTAACACTTGTGCGTGCTACATGGGTCATAAAAGTACAGCTGCACGTTGGTAACTGTACTCTGGCTTCGCTAGAGTAATTTTATTTAGCTGTTGAGGGCACCACAGGTAATCAAAGTAAAGCCTTACTCTGAGTTTATTCTGACCAATGACAAACGATATTTTGCAGCTCTATCGAGTCTCCACAGGTCATCAAAATAGGCTTTACTTTGGGAATTATATATTGTTGGTCGATGGCTAGTGATTGTATTTAGCTTTCATTGTCTCCACGAATCATGAAAGTAAAGTTTCAGTTTAGGAATTTGATTTTCGCCAAGGCCAGACGATCTTATTCATTTTTCGTGGGCTTTACAGATCACTATATCAAAGCTTAACTTTGGGAACGTTGCATGGCACATGCCTGACAATTCCATTAAGCTTTTGCGGGCTTCCCTTAGAGGTATCATAGTAAAGCTTCACTTTGCTATATTATTTGGGTGACGTTAGACGATTTCATTCAGCTCTTGCTGGCTCCACGTCTCATCATCTAGTATCGTATTACCATTATGTTCATTTAGTTTTTACATATCATAACACATTTGGAAGTATTGTAAGAACCTATAGGTTTACTGTCCCTCCAACCCTTCTCGACATGATTCCATTTTTTATGGTGGTGTCTGACTATGAACAGGTTCGGAGATGTATTTAATGGTCATTTACGACGAAAATGGTAGTCGTAATTGCACTGTCAATGATGGAATGTTATATAGATCTCAATTTTGCCTTAAGTCTTGGTTTACGATTGAGAAATATACGATTGAAACAGTATCTAAAAGTTGTCTTGGCGTCGAAATGGTTCGAATTAGTCTGAAAGGTGGGACGATATCCGAGTCCGAATTCCTACGTAGGCTATGACTTGGGTTGACTCGGGTTTATCATTCAATATTCTCCTTTCTATCCACGAAATCATCTTCCTACGGTTAATTGTTAATAACATACTCATTTGGCATAACTATATGGCCTCATTAGGAAGTGTGTAGTGCAAAACTAACGTTACATAAAGGGTATGCAAGTCATTTTGCCGGATTGAGACAACGCTTATGTTCATTTCGATGTTCGGAACCGTGATAGTGACTACGTTGTTGGCTCCTGCGTCTTTATTTGTTCGGTTGTGGTGGAGAGTTACGGTTGTGCGGTCCGGGAAGGCTCATGGTGGAGCTGTCACCCAGGGAACTACAGAGGTACGGTGCTGGTCACTGAGCCACTCAGGTGAGTGAGACTAGTGAGGGTTAGAAGGTTAGCAGGAGTGGCCAGTGGCTTAGTAGGTAGCTGCCAGCCAAGCTATATAGCTGTCAGCCAGCTAGGTAGCTCTTTGCTAGCTTTAAGCCGAGCTATATCGCTGTCAACCAGCTAGGTAGCTCTTTGCTAGCTATCAGCCAATCTATTTATCTCTCAGCCAGCTAGGTAGCTCCTACATATGTCAGCCAAGCTATGTAGCTCTCAGCCAGCTAGGTAGCTCCTACATAGCTGTCTGCCAGGCTTGGTAGCTCCCAGCTTGCTAGGTAGCTCCCAGCTTGCTAGGTAGCTCCCAGCTAGCTTCGTCTTCTCGGCTAGGAGATGCTTGATATTTCTATAAACAAAAGGTTGTACTTGTAGCCAGGTTTGTGAGTCCCATTTGTAATGGTTGTAACCAGTTGTTGAATGATTGATGAACTGTATTCATTTAGGAAGTCCTGGGAAGAGATGTGACGTTTCATATTGTAGTTACCACAGGCCGAACATAGAACTAACGTATGACGTCACTACTATACGTTTCAGGGGCGGACAGACTCTGTTTTTTCGCAAATATCTCGTCAACGATTCATTGTATCATTATGATATTTCAGCACACGATCTTTAACACCCGGGCCAAATGTATGGCTGACATACCACATTGCTATATGTGTTCTGTGAGGAGTTTACACGTGAATGAATGCAAAGCCGCGTTGTCAAATTGACGCTTTCGAAGGAAAGTGTAGCCCCCCCAACACCCTCCAAATTCCCCCCCCCCCCCTTCTCGCCCTCATTATCCCTCCTCTTCTCCTCCTACCTCCTCCTCACCCAACCTTGTGTCCCTCCCTATTTTCCCATAACTTTAGTATATAATCATGATAGAATATTATGTAGGTGTATATGTATAGGTACGATTATCAACTAACACAGTATGGTACAATTTCATAGACGCAAGACCTATGTGATAATTACTGTACAACAGCATATTTACATACATGGAGTATGTAGAAGGTCGATTTTACAGTTCCTATGGTCAACCAAGTGAACACGGTGTACTGCCATTACCTATGGTCTGGACCTTCTAGGAAATGTTATTGTTGTTATTAGTACATTATTAGTACATACTGTCTGTGTACCTACCTATTATAAACTGTTAACCTGGTCCAGTTAATATACTGTGTACCTACCCATCATAGACTGTTAACCTGGTCCAGTTGATATACCGTGTACCTAGCCATCGTAAACTGTTAACCTGGTACAGTTAATATACTGTGTACCTACCCATCATAAACTGTTAACCT
Source organism: Panulirus ornatus (assembly GCF_036320965.1). Classification (NCBI taxonomy): domain Eukaryota; kingdom Metazoa; phylum Arthropoda; class Malacostraca; order Decapoda; family Palinuridae; genus Panulirus; species Panulirus ornatus. The sequence goes on from NC_092295.1 coordinate 43,643, forward strand.
GGTCCAGTTGATATACTATCAGTTTGTTGACTGGTCTCTTTCATATTCATATTATCACGAAATTATAGCCTGCATATATTTTCGACCTCTGTACATATATGTATTATGCTTAATAGTCATTACTATATATATATATATATATATATATATATATATATATATATATATATATATATATATATTCCTATGAGTCCACGGGGAAAATGAAACAGGAAAGTGCACTTGGGAACTGTTCGTGTTTCATTTTCCCTTTGGACTCATAGGAATATCTTGATCACGCGCAAAATTGTGATCCTTTCCTATATATATATATATATATATATATATATATATATATATATATATATATATATATATATGATATTGTAGGAATAAAATAATGACATGAGAAAACCAAATTTATTCGTAGTCACTGTCAAAGAAAACATCATCATCTTCATCACTGGCGATGTTAATAATAACGGGTTCGACTCCCTCGTGTATGTTATCAGTCCTCCAGTATTCTTCTTCATATTTACGGGAGTGCTGAACAGCTCCCGCCCACACGTCCTTGTGTACCAATGGCCTGGCTTCTTCCAACTTTGCCTTTACGTCCGTCCGGGTAAACCGCTGGAGTGTGGAGCGCACATGACGCTTCATACATCCCCATACTTGCTCGATGGCGTTGAGCTCGAGGTGGCCAGGTGGGAACTGTATGATCTCGTAGCTCCACATACAGATGGTGTTGTGGATCTTATACTGGGGCTGTGGACGCTTCTGCTGGCGGAGGACCAGCAGCCCAGGGCGAGTGGTGGCAGCAGCAGGTGGGATGGACATCTAGCGCTGCTTCAGCCACCTGATGATGAGGTCCGCCTTCCTGGTGGTTGTGGTAGGGCATGGACTCTCCTCCGTCAGTTGGCTGTGGTATGGTGCATTGTCTTAGCACAAGTACCGATGGCCCTGGCAGTGACGGAAGGAGCTGCGGGCGAGTGGTGGCAGCAGCAGGTGGGATGGACATCTTGCGCTGCTTCAGCCACCTGATGATGAGGTCCGCCTTCCTGGTGGTTGTGGTAGGGCATGGACTCTCCTCCGTCAGTTGGCTGTGGTATGGTGCATTGTCTTAGCACAAGTACCGATGGCCCTGGCAGTGACGGAAGGAGCTGCGGGCGAGTGGTAGCAGCAGGTGGGATGGACATCTTGCGCTGCTTCAGCCACCTGATGATGAGGTCCGCCTTCCTGGTGGTTGTGGTAGGGCATGGACTCTCCTCCGTCAGTTGGCTGTGGTATGGTGCATTGTCTTAGCACAAGTACCGATGGCCCTGGCAGTGACGGAAGGAGCTGCGGGCGAGTGGTAGCAGCAGGTGGGATGGACATCTTGCGCTGCTTCAGCCACCTGATGATGAGGTCCCCCTTCCTGGTGGTTGTGGTAGGGCGTCGACTCTCCTCCGTCAGTTGGCTGTGGTATGGTGCATTGTCTTAGCACAAGTACCGATGGCCCTGGCAGTGACGGAAGGAGCTGCGGGCGAGTGGTGGCAGCAGCAGGTGGGATGGACATCTTGCGCTGCTTCAGCCACCTGATGATGAGGTCCGCCTTCCTGGTGGTTGTGGTAGGGCATGGACTCTCCTCCGTCAGTTGGCTGTGGTATGGTGCATTGTCTTAGCACAAGTACCGATGGCCCTGGCAGTGACGGAAGGAGCTGCGGGCGAGTGGTGGCAGCAGCAGGTGGGATGGACATCTTGCGCTGCTTCAGCCACCTGATGATGAGGTCCGCCTTCCTGGTGGTTGTGGTAGGGCATGGACTCTCCTCCGTCAGTTGGCTGTGGTATGGTGCATTGTCTTAGCACAAGTACCGATGGCTCTGTCAGTGACGGAAGGAGCTGCGTTGTTAGCCATCGCAGGAACAGTTCAGCATTCATTTCTCCATGGTAATCACCCTGGTTGGTCTTCGCTGGGTAGCACAGGTATGAGCCGTCAACAAAGCCTTCGTCTGTGCCACCTGCGACCACTACAGATCGCTCCCCTTCACCAGGTGGTGGTACCTGACGAGTGTACGTGGTGTTGCTTGGAGCCTGTGTGTGGTATCTACCCACTCCCTACTGTGGCCCATCCTGGTGGTAAACCACGTCTCATCCACATATACCACCTTCCTTCCCTCCTCTCGGTGGCGCTGGAGAGCCCGGAGAGCGTCAATCCGACGACACACACAAACGTCCAGCGATTCCCTCCTCACGTACATCTTTCGCTGTGACAGTCTGTATTGAAATCCTCCCATGGTGTGTAGGATCCACCAAGCTGTTGTGTTCAGAGGTATCCTCCTCCGGGAGAAGACTATGTGTTTTCAGGTCCTTTGATATGACTCTCAGTGTTAGATAGTGTCTTTCCGAAAGCTTCTTGTGGATGTGGCGCCCTATTGCACCGACAGTTATCACAACAGCCGATGTAGGTGGGGATGGTGTCGGTGTGGAAGAAGGGAAAGCTGTGGTGGTGGTGTTGGCTATTTACCTCACTCTTGCCACAGTCATGCCCACGATGTGCGCAACTCGCTCGTAAGGCCTGTGTGCATGAAAATTAATGTTATGTTTACACATTTCGTCACACCTCACTCTGATAATGTTATGTTACACATTTCGTCACTCCTCACTCTGATAATGTTATGTTACACATTCGTCACACCTCACTATGATAATTAATGTTATGTTACACATTTCGTCACACCTCACTAGGATAATTAATGTTATATTACACATTTCGTCACACCTTACTATGATAATGTTATGTTACACATTTCGTCACACCTCACTATGATAATGTTATGTTACAAATGTCGTCACACCTCACTATGATAATTAATGTTATGTTACACATTTCGTCACGCCTCACTATGATAATGTTATGTTACACATGTCGTCACACCTCACTATGATAATGTTATGTTACACATGTCACACCTCACTATGATAATTAATGTTACACATTTCGTCACACCTCACTATGATAATTAATGTTACGTTACACATTTCGTCTCACCTCACTATGATAATGTAATGTTACACATTTCGTCACACCTCACTATGATAATTAATGTTATGTTACACATGTCGTCACACCTCACTATGATAATTAATGTTACACATTTCGTCACACCTCACTATGATAATTAATGTTACGTTACACATTTCGTCTCACCTCACTATGATAATTAATGTAATGTTACACATTTCGTCACACCTCACTATGATAATTAATGTTACACATTTCGTCACACCTCACTATGATAATTAATGTTATGTTACACATTTCGTCACACCTCACTATGATAATTAATGTTACACATTTCGTCACACCTCACTATGATACACATTTCGTCACACCTCACTATGATAATTAATGTTACACATTTCGTCACACCTCACTATGATAATTAATGTTATGTTACACATGTCGTCACACCTCACTATGATAATGTTATGTTACACATGTCACACCTCACTATGATAATTAATGTTACACATTTCGTCACACCTCACTATGATAATTAATGTTACGTTACACATTTCGTCTCACCTCACTATGATAATTAATGTAATGTTACACATTTCGTCACACCTCACTATGATAATTAATGTTACACATTTCGTCACACCTCACTATGATAATTAATGTTATGTTACACATTTCGTCACACCTCACTATGATAATGTTATGTTGCACATTTCGTCACACCTCACTATGATAATGTTATGTTACACATTTCGTCACACTTCACTATGATAATGTTATGTTACACATTTCGTCACACCTCACTATGATAATGTTAAGTTACACATGTCGTCACACCTCACTATGATAATTAATGTTACACATTCGTCACACCTCACTATGATAATTAATGTTATGTTACACATTTCGTCACACCTCACTATGATAATTAATGTTATGTTACACATTTCGTCTCACCTCACTATGATAATTAATGTTATGTTACACATTTCGTCACACCTTACTATGATAATGTTATGTTACACATTTCGTCACACCTCACTATGATAATTAATGTTATGTTACACATTTCGTCACACCTCACTATGATAATTAATGTTACGTTACACATTTCGTCTCACCTCACTATGACAATGAATATGACATTGCGACACAATACAGTCTGCTTTACTTTCATATTTCATATGTATATAAATGTAATAATGTTCGTTCGAAACAGAATATATTGCCTACGCACCTATTCAAACTTACGTATACGTTCTCCCGCTGGTGCATTCACGTTTGTACAACGTGACAAGACGAAGAAGAAACGCTCTCTTGCATCCACGGAGGCAGAGGGACAACATTGTTGCTGATGATGAGTGCGCTTGGGCAGTCGCTAGAGTTGTAGCCTCGGGATGGGGTGCCCCATACCTCAGAGATGGGAGGAGGGGATATGGGGGACTGTGGCTAGAGTTGTAGCTTCGGGATGGGGTTTACCCCATACCTCAGAGTGGGCGAGGTACCTCAGAGACGGGAGGAGAGGATATGGGGCACTGTGGCTAGAGTTGTAGCCTCGAAATGGGGTTTACCCCATACCTCAGAGACGGGAGGAGGGGATATGGGGCACTGTAGCTAGAGTTGTAGCTTCAGGATGGGGTACCCCATACCTCAGAATGGGAGGAGAGGATATGGGGCACTGTGGCTAGAGTTGTAGCCTCGGGATGGGGGTAACCCATACCTCAGAATGGGCGAGGTACCTCAGAGACGGGAGGAGAGGATATGGGGCACTGTGGCTAGAGTTGTAGCTTCGGGATGGGGTAACCCCATACCTCAGAGATGGGAGGAGGGGATATGGGGCACTGTAGCTAGAGTTGTAGCTTCAGGATGGGGTAACCCATACCTCAGAGACGGGAGGAGGGGATATGGGGCACTGTGGCTAGAGTTGTAGCTTCGGGATGGGGTAACCCCATACCTCAGAGATGGGAGGAGAGGATATGGGGCACTGTGGCTAGAGTTGTAGCTTCGGGATGGGGTGCCCCATACCTCAGAGATGGGAGGAGGGGATATGGGGCACTGTGGCTAGAGTTGTAGCCTCGGGATGGGGTTTACCCCATACCTCAGAGTGGGCGAGGATATGGGGCACTGTGGCTAGAGTTGTAGCTTCGGGATGGGGTACCCCATACCTCAGAATGGGAGGAGAGGATATGGAGCACTGTGGCCAGAGTTGTAGCTTCGGGATGGGGTGCCCCATACCTCAGAGAGGGCGAGGGGATATGGGGCACTGCAGCTAGAGTTGTAGCCTCGGGATGGGGTTTACCCCATACCTCAGAGTGGGCGAGGGGATATGGGGGGACTGTGGATATCATATTAAGGCATAATTTTCTTATTTAAAAACGTAAAGACGACATGAAGTACACATAAACGATTTCATTTGGTTGTCCAAAACCAAAACTCACTTCTTCCTTCTGGTCGCCGTCGACATGTCAATAATAACAACGGGATTACCTGTTTGCTTTCATGCTCGTTTGACGCACTCTGATTTTCACCTCCACACACAATAACTGTATTACATATTATTACTAATGTATGATACGTATGTACATACTGTCATACTTATTATTCATGTACGTAATTAGAATACGACAATCAAATATAGACAATGGATGGTGTAAGTATTGGGGGTGAAGACGGAAATGGGGAGGGAGATACTGCGATATTGGGGTGTGTGTGTGTGTGTGTGTGTGTGGGAGCGGTCTGGGGGTGTGTTCGAGGTGTTGAGGGAGGGTTAGATGAGTGCCCCACACTCGTCCGATTCTCTATAACACCTTCGATATGACGACTGGAGTAGGCCTTAATATCACTCGGTCAACTCCTCACATAACAAATATAGCAATGTGGTATCTCAACCATAGATTAAGCCCGGGTGTTAAGATAGTGTGCTGAAATATCATAGTCATACAACCATTTGTTTAGCAGAAGGTGTTGTTGAGGGAGGGGGTTAGATGACTAACCCCCAAACTCTTCCAATTCTGAGGTAGCTTAATATCACTCAGTCAACTCCTCACACAGCACATATAGCAATGTGGTATCTCAACCATAAATTAAGCCAGGGTGTTAAGGATAGTGTGTTGAAATATCATAGTCATACAACCATTCGTTTAGCAGAAATGTGTGAAAACCAGCGTTTTTCCGCCTCTGAAACGTATGGTAGCTAGCACGCCATTTTGGTTTCGTTTAGAATGCCATGATCAACTCTCCACTCAGTTTTCCTATCTTCACTTAACCTTCACAGCTTTCTTTGGATTCTTCACTTATATTCAAATTTGGTGTCGTGTGTTTATTAAACCTATGTGTAGTGCTGAGTCTGGTATAGACTTGCAATGTTTATTGCTTTTTTAAGTGTGGAACAGTGCTTGTAGGGGTGTCTGTCACTCATTGAAGTGTTGACAAGGAAGTGTTTTTTTTTTTAAACTTAGTGCAATGCTTCTTATGTTTCCCTGTGTTCAGGGCTGGGATCAAAGTATATGACCTTCAGTGGCTCACTGAATATTGTTAGTGAAATTAACCCCGTAGCAAGAGCATTGGATCAAGCACTTATAGAATAGGTTTCCAACATAGTATAATCCCAGTCGACTCGTATTCACCTGGCCCAAGACATTAACTCATGTTTATTTGCTTTGTCGCTGTCTCCCGCGTTAGCGAGGTAGCGCAAGGAAACAGACGAAAGAATGGCCCAACCGGCCCACATACACATGTATATACATACACGTCCACACACGCAAATATACATACCTATACATCTCAGTGTAGACATATATATACACACAGAGACATATACATATATACACATGTACATAATTCACACTATCTGCCTTTATTTGTTCCCATCGCCACCTCGCCACACATGGAATAACAACCCCATCCCACCTCATGTGTGCGAGGTAGCGCTAGGAAAAGACACCAAAGGCCCCATTCGTTCACACTCAGTCTCTAGCTGTCATGTAATAACGCACCGAAACCACAGACACATTAACTCATATCAATATATATCTTAAATTCGGATATGGTGTCATTGCAACTCAGCACAGTACTGAAGAGTGAGCCACAATTTCTTAGTTTCTAGATTTGCCAGTTGAAGTAGCTAGGTTTTTGATTGTTTCCACTCATTAATACTTTATTACCGACGTCTCTCGTGTGTATGAAGGTGATATTAAGTAGGAGGTAGTGGGGCCAGGGATAATGACAGTTGTGTGCTCAGAACTTGACCATTTTATGATCATCTTGTATACAACACTGGGAAGAGGATTTCAATGGGTTATAGATATATGTCCTTGAGCCATGATGACCCATTGCATTACTGTGTTATGGGAACTATTGCCAATTGTATAGTTTAGACACGACAGTATAACAGTTTCGTCGTATACGATACTTTCTTTTACACTTAGGTTACTGCAGATTACGATACGTTGTCTGCAAGAGTAATACACACAACTTAGGTTTTCTGTGGCGCCTAGGCTCTGTCTCCTGTGGTGGTGACTGTGGCGTTGTGTGGGGGAGATTCCCACATCCCCTAACTTAGGTTAGGTTAGGTTTGCGTTTAAGTTTTCTAGTTTATTTCAATCTTATAAACAGTTTTGGTGACTAGAATTCAGCGGTGTGCATAGACCGAAGTCTGATCAGGGCCCTTCATTTTCAGCATGTGTCTGGGAGTGAGCTGCTGTCTTGTGCCAGAGAAATAACCTCCATCGTCTGTGTCCAAGTGTGTCGAGGGATGAGACACAGATGTGAGCCACAGGAACAGCTCCACAGCTGATGTGTTTCAGAAGGTGAGTCACTTCATTTTGTCAGCGAACTCGACATGTTTCAGGTGCCAGTATGCCAGCGTTCATTTACATCCTAGACCGAATGCTGAGTCCATATCATATTTCTAAGTCTCTCTCTCTTCTCTCAAACTATTCGCCATTTCCCGCGTTAGCGAGGTAGCGTTAAGAACAAAGGACTGGGGCCTTTGAGGGAACATCCTCACCTGGCCCCCTTCTCTGTTCCTTCTTTTGGAAAATTAAAAAAAACGAGAGGGGAGGATTTCCAGCCCCCCTCAGCTCCCTCCCCTTTTAGTCGCCTTCTACGACACGCAGGGAATACGTGGGAAGTATTCTTTCTCCCCTATCCCCAGGGATATATTTCTATGTATAAAAGGAAACTTTCTTGCCGTCTAGATCTCAACCCACATACCATTTTCCTCTCTGTCGTAAGGTAGAGTACATTTCCCCTCTTCCTAGGAACATGGACTTTATTTCCCAAGTTCAGTTTCTCATATCCTTGATGTAGGAGCAGTTTCGCTCCTTCTGTTACGCTCAATCAATGTCCCTCACTCGACACAGAGTCGATTCGTCTATCAACATTAACTAAGTGTGGAGTCGTCTCTTTTTCTTATCTAGGAGTCCACTGGACTCCATGTCTGGAGATGGAGTCCACTGGCCTCCATGTCTGGAGATGGAGTCCACTGGCCGTCCATTGTCTGGAATTGAATCCCTGGCCTCACATGTCTGGAGATGGAGTCCACTTGGCCTCCATGTCTGGAGATGGAGCCTACTGGCTCCATGTCTGGAGATGGAGTCACTGGCCTCCATGGCTGGAGATGGAGTCCACTGGCCCTCCATGTCTTGGAGATGGAGTCCACTGGCCTCCATGTCTGGAGATGGAGTCCACTGGCCTCCATGTCTGGAGATGGAGTCCACTAGGCCTCCGTGTCTGGAGATGGAGTCCACTGGCCTCCGTGTCTGGAGATGGAGTCCACTGGCCTCCGTGTCTGGAGATGGAGTCCACTGGCCTCCATGTCTGGAGACGGAGTCCACCGGCCTCCATGTCTGGAGACGGAATCCACCGGCCTCCATGTCTGGAGACGGAATCCACCGGCCTCCATGTCTGGAGACGGAATCCACCGGCCTCCATGTCTGGAGACGGAATCCACCGGCCTCCATGTCTGGAGACGGAGTCCACCGGCCTCCATGTCTGGAGACGGAGTCCGCCGGCCCCCATATGTGTAGACGGGGTCGACTGGCCTCCATGACTGGAGATGGATTTTTGGCTCCCGGTTCATCTTCATCTCTCTCAAGAAACAGTCCCCAGTTGCCCACCTTGTATATATAGAGTCCTTTTCTCTCTTCGATTTGGACCGGAGTCCTTATCTTGCTTGCATTAGAATGGAGTCCATTTGTCTCCTTTTCAGACGGTAGAGTTTATTAACTTGTCTTCATGGAGGATCAAACATTTAACTTCCTTTCTTGTGTCAAAGGTGAATCTGCTTCACCCTCTTTGTCTCAGAGCTGAGTCCATCTCCAGCCCTGTCTTGAGACAAAGTCTATTTACTTTGTTCAGCTGGAGCAAAGTCGATTTCCATTCTTGTTTTGGAACAGTCCATTTTTCTCCTTGTTCTTCAGTAGAGTCCATTTGTCTCCAGGTGACTTAGTCTATCAATTTCCGCTAGCTGGAGTGCCAGATTTCTTCCAATTTCTTTAAAAGGAGTGAATTTTCTTCTTTGCTTTGGAACACAGTCTACTGCCCTCCATGTTTTGGGGGAAAGAACATTATTCATCCTTGTCTTTGAAGAGAATTCATGATTCTCTATGTTTGGAAACGCGTTTCATTTTCCTTGCTATCTTGGGACAGAATCCATTTTCTTTCGTTTCCTTGTAACCAGATCTATTTCCCACAGTGGCATAGAACACATTTCATTTCCCTCCATGTCTTTTAATAGAGTCCATTCTATCCATGACGTGGAACAGTCTAAGACACAAAAGCTAATAACGGATGGATCTTACTTTATGTAAATTGTCAGAGAGCATTTGACACTACCCCCAATTAGTAGGTTGGTAGAGAAAAAGTTTTCAGATAGAAGTAAAGTAGAGAGGGAAGTAGAGAGCAAGTGGGATGCATCATCTCACAAGGGGACTTAATCACATGGATCATGAAATTAAACCCGATTGAATCTAACATAAGAAGGAAGGGACATAGGGTGAGATTGTCTAAATAAGGCATTATCTAGCAGGAAAATGTGTGTGTTAGAAGGATCTGGGAGTCGTCCCTGTAACTTGTCGCCAGACTCTCGCCTTAGAAGAGTTAAAGTAGACAAACTGTGTCCCCGAATAATGTTTAGAATAGCATTCAACGTACATGAATCAAAAAATAGTCAGCAAAATATTCACATTCTGCGTAAGGCCAAAATTTGGTCACGGAACTAGGGGGAAGAACAAAGAACTAATACAGATGGTCTAGGAAGCACAAAGAACTAATACAGATGGTCTAGGAAGCACAAAGAACTAATACAGATGGTCTAGGAAGCACAAAGAACTCATCATATGGTTCAGAGGAGGACATCAGAGATGGGAGCAGAATCAGGAAAGGTGAAGTACATGGGATGGTTAGAGGCCTTGTATCTGTCCACCATGGAAGAGAGAAAAGGATAGGAGGTGACCTGATCACCAATGGGTGGGTAATGTCTGATGGTTATCGTTCCTCAATGATTCATCTATAGTGATCCTCCTCCTACAGCTATCGTCTTGATACCTTCGTCGTCCCTATCTTATAATCTTAGCAGACTATAGACGCGCTAGGACATGAGGAGCCTTGGTGATAATAACCCATGAAGAAAACCCTCTCTTTCTGATCTAAACTTTGGACGACTAACGTCCCCTGCCTTCCAATGAACGAGCGAGGATTCAGTGTGATCACACTGCACAGAATTAAGGTCTACGATGGTAAGGGAGAGTCGTTTAGTTCCGAGGAAGCCTGGTCGACACAACACAGACACACACTGCGGTAAACGATATTCTAAAAGCTCTTCGTTCAAATTCCCGTCATTGCACACAATGACCCTCACCCTCATCTCTGGAAGGTTAGGATATGCTTGTAATACCACAGTTCTTCTCCTGGAAGGTTAAGTGTCCCTTTGACCCTCATCTCTGGAAGGGTAGGATATGCTTGTAATACCAGAGTTCTTCTCCTGGAAGGTTAAGTGTCCCTTTGACCCTCACCCTCATACCCTGGAAGGTTAGGATATGCTTGTAATACCACAGTTCTTCTCCTGGAAGGTTAAGTGTCCCTTTGACCCTCATTCCCTGGAAGGTTAAGATATGCTTGTGTATCTGAATCTAATACCACAGTTCTTCTCCTGGAAGGTTAAGTGTCCCTTTGACCCTCATCCTCATGCCCTGGAAGGTTAGGATATGCTTGTAATACCACAGTTCTTCTCCTGGAAGGTTAAGTGTCCCTTTGACCCTCATCCTCATGCCCTGGAAGGTTAGGATATGCTTGTAATACCACAGTTCTTCTCCTGGAAGGTTAAGTGTCCCTTTGACCCTCATCTCTGGAAGGTTAGGATATGCTTGTAATACCACAGTTCTTCTCCTGGAAGGTTAAGTGTCCCTTTGACCCTCACCATCATGCCCTGGAAGGTTAGGATATGCTTGTAATACCACAGTTCTTCTCCTGGAAGGTTAAGTGTCCCTTTGACCCTCACCATCATGCCCTGGAAGGTTAGGATATGCTTGTAATACCACAGTTGTTCTCCTGGAAGGTTAAGTGTCCCTTTGACCCTCATCTCTGGAAGGTTAGGATATGCTTGTAATACCACAGTTCTTCTCCTGGAAGGTTAAGTGTCCCTTTGACCCTCACCATCATGCCCTGGAAGGTTAGGATATGCTTGTAATACCACAGTTCTTCTCCTGGAAGGTTAAGTGTCCCTTTGACCCTCATCTCTGGAAGGTTAGGGTATGCTTGTGTATCTGAATCTAATACCACAGTTCTTCTCCTGGAAGGTTAAGTGTCCCTTTGACCCTCACCCTCATCTCTGGAAGGTTAGGATATGCTTGTGTATCTGAATCTAATACCAGATGCCTTCTCCTGGAAGGTTAAGTGTCCCTTTGACCCTCATCTCTGGAAGGTTAGGAAATGCTTGTGTATCTGAATCTAATACCAGACGCCTTCTCCTGGAAGGTTAAGTGTCCCTTTGACCTTCATCTCTGGAAGGTTAGAATATGCTTGTGTATCTATTGCCTCTCTTTTTTTTTTGAGTTCCAGTCCTGATACTTTGTTGCGTAGTCGATCGTGTTCTTGTATGTGTACAAGAATCACTAAGTCTAGTGTGGGTGGTTCACATACAGGCATGACAGGTGTGGGCGAGATGTATGTGGGTAATTCTTCTATGGGCGAGACGTGTGTGTGGAGCGAGACGTGTGTGGAGCGAGACGTGTGTGGGGCGAGACGTGTATGGGGCAAGACGTGTGTGTGGGGTGAGACGTGTGTTGGGGCGAGGCGTGTGCGTGTGTGGGGCGAGACGTGTGTTGGGGCGAGACGTATGTGTGTGTGTGTGTGTGTGTGTGTGCGGAGCAAGACGTATGTGGGGCGAGACGTGCATGTGGGGGCGAGACGTGTGTGTGGAGCGAGAGGTGCATGTGGGGGCGAGACGTGTGTTTGGAGCGAGAGGTGCATGTGGGGCGAGACGTGTGTGTGTGTGTGGAGCGAGACTGTGTGTGTGTAAATGTGTGTGGAGCGAGACGTGTGCGTGTGTGGAGCGAGATATAAGACGAGCCAAGGGTCTATGACCTTTCGTTGATGAAGATGACGCAAGCGGGACCAGACCAATGGGTCATTTCGAGGTAGTTCGAGGTAGAGGGTCGTTTCGAGGTTGTTTGTGACACCAGAAGTGATTAGAAACACAGAGGGTAGTTAGGAGAGAGAATAGTGAGGCCAAACAAATGAGTGTGTGTCATTTTTCTCCAGCTCTGGAGGCGCAAGTTATGCCACTGAGTGTATCTGAGGCCATAGTATGTCCTTCTTTATCTATTTCCAAACATATGTCTATCGTTACACTCACCTTGGATGCAATGGGTGTAGGTTGAGTGTGAGTGTAGTTGGGTATAGGATGAGTGTAATTGGTTCTAATTATGATAGATAAGTGGTTATACCTTTCACATACTCTTTGTTGGTCAGTCATTTCGTATGTCAACAATCATTCCAGGTATAGCCAATCATTCCAGGTATAGCCAATCATTCCAGGTATAGCCAATCATTCCAGTTATAGCCAATCATTCCAGTTATAGCCAATCATTCCAGTTATAGCCAATCATTCCAGTTATAGCCAATCATTCCATAGCCAATCATTCCAGTCATAGCCAATCATTCCAGTCATACCCAATCATTCCAGTCATAGCCAATCATTCCAGTCATAGCCAATCATTCCAGTTATAGCCAATCATTCCAGTTATAGCCAATCATTCCAGTCATAGCCAATCATTCCAGTTATACCCAATCATTCCAGTCACAGCCAATCATTCCAGTCATAGCCAATCATTCCAGTTATAGCCAACCATTCCAGCTATAGCCAATCATTCCAGTCATAGCCAATCATTCCAGTCATAGCCAATCATTCTATAGCCAATCATTCCAGTCACAGCCAATCATTCCAGTTGTAACCAATCATTCCAGTTGTAACCAATCATTCCAGTTATAGCCAATCATTCCAGTCATACCCAATCATTCCAGTCATACCCAATCATTCCAGTCATACCCAATCATTCTATAGCCAATCATTCTATAGCCAATCATTCCAGTCATAGCCAATCATTCCAGTCATAGCCAATCATTCCAGTCACAGCTAATCATTCCAGTCATACCCAATCATTCCAGTTATACCCAATCATTCCAGTCACAGCCAATCATTCCAGTCATAGCCAATCATTCCAGTTATAGCCAACCATTCCAGCTATAGCCAATCATTCCAGTCATAGCCAATCATTCCAGTCATAGCCAATCATTCTATAGCCAATCATTCCAGTTATAGCCAATCATTCCAGTTATAGCCAATCATTCCAGTTACAGCCAATCATTCCAGTTGTAGCCAATCATTCCAGTTATAGCCAATCATTCCAGTTATAGCCAATCATTCCAGTCATACCCAATCATTCCAGTCATACCCAATCATTCCAGTCACAGCCAATCATTCCAGTCATAGCCAATCATTCCAGTCATAGCCAATCATTCCAGTTATAGCCAATCATTCCAGTTATAGCCAGTCATTCCAGTCATAACCAATCATTCCAGTCATAGCCAATCATTCCAGTCACAGCCAATCATTCCAGTCATTCCAGTCATAGCCAATCATTCCAGTTATAGCCAATCATTCCAGTCATACCCAATCATTCCAGTCATTCCAGTCATAGCCAATCATTCCAGTCATACCCAATCATTCCAGTCATACCCAATCATTCTAGGGGATAGGATAGCCTGGATGATCATTAAATCATTTTCACTCTCAATCCAGAAGTCAAATTGCTAGTTCACTACCGGACTCTCTCCTAATCATGGTCGTCTCCTTCCATTCCAGCTTGGGAGACCAAACTGACCACAAAAGGCCGGCCAAAAATGCCCCAACTTCGGCCACAGATGCCCCAACTTGTGAACTGGAAGTTGGCCACAAATGCCCCAACTTGTGAACTGGAAGTTGACCAAAAATGCCCCAACTTGTGAAGCCACTAGTTTAGCTCGTTGTTGCCTCCACGCTCTCGTCCGCTTGGCTATGGGTCATGTGAGATCGCACACATCTGTCTACTGTCGCACACCTGTCTACTGTCGCACACCTGTCTACTGTCGCACACCTGTCTACTGTCTCCTCTGGATGCTGCAAGACAGGTGAGTCCACACAGTCCTCTGTCCATTTGCTGTTTCCTTCAGATGTGTGTCAAAGTTTGCACTTTGAGGTTCACCTGTCTCTTGTCTGTTGTTCGATTTGGACGGGTATATACTGCCTGGCTTAGGGACGGGGGACCTACCTACATTCTGTCTCAGAGACGGGGCCCTACCTTCTGTCTCAGAGATGGGGCCCTGCCTACCTTCTGTCTCAGGGATGGGCCCTACCTTCTGTCTCAGGGACGGGGGGATCTACTGTCTCAGAGACGGTGACCGGGCCCTACCCTCTGTCTCAGGGACCGGGGCCCTACCCTCTGTCTCAGAGACGGGGACCTACCTACCTTCTGTCTCAGAGACGGGGACCTACCTACCCTCTGTCTCAGAGACGGGGACCTACCTACCCTCTGTCTCAGAGATGGGGACCTACCTACCCTCTGTCTCAGAGACGGGGACCTACCTACCCTCTGTCTCAGAGACGGGGACCTACCTACCCTCTGTCTCAGAGACGGGGACCTACCTACCCTCTGTCTCAGAGACGGGGACCTACCTACCTTCTGTCTCAGAGACGGGGACCTACCTACCTTCTGTCTCAGAGACGGGGACCTACCTACCCTCTGTCTCAGAGACGGGGACCTACCTACCCTCTGTCTCAGAGATGGGGACCTACCTACCCTCTGTCTCAGAGACGGGGAGCTACCTACCCTCTGTCTCAGAGACGGGGACCTACCTACCCTCTGTCTCAGAGACGGGGACCTACCTACCCTCTGTCTCAGAGACGGGGACCTACCTACCCTCTGTCTCAGAGACGGGGACCTACCTACCCTCTGTCTCAGAGACGGGGACCTACCTACCCTCTGTCTCAGAGACGGGGACCTACCTACCTTCTGTCTCAGAGACGGGAAACTACCTACCCTCTGTCTTGGTAAAATGGCGTCCTGGCTTCGTCTCTTCGATGTATATCAACTGACTGTTATATTTCTCTCTTGTGTCTCCCCTGATGATGTGATTATTACACGAAAGTGCACTTGGGAACTTTTCGTGTTTCATTTTCCCCGTGCACTCATAGGAATATATATATATATATATATATATATATATATATATATATATATATATATATATATATATATATATATATATATATATGAATGATTTTTTTCATACTATTCGCCATTTCCCGCGTCAGCGAAGTAGCGTTAAGAACAGAGGACTGAGCCTTTGAGGGAATATCCTCACTTGGCCCCCTTCTCTGTTCCTTCTTTTAGAAAATTTAAAACGAGAGGGGAGGACTTCCATCCCCCCCCTCAGCTCCCTCCCCTTTTTAGTCGCCTTCTACGACACGCAGGGAATACGTGGCAAGTATTCTTTCTCCCCTATCCCCAGGGATAGATAGATAGAGAGAGAGAGAGAGAGAGAGAGAGAGAGAGAGAGAGAGAGAGAGAGAGAGAGAGAGAGAGAGAGAGAGAAATGCCAAGGGGCTAGGCACTGAGATGGACATGGAAGGAGATCTGAAGTGATACACCAATATGTTTCCTTTATCAATAGTCTTAACATGTAACAGGTACAGAAATTGTATTCCACACATTCCCTTGGGATAAATAATGTTATTTTCATCAAATCATTAAAGACGTGATGAATTAACATGAGTAACTAATTAAATTAACATTTTTACATGACAAACTAATGAAATTAACATTTTTTTCCTTCAAAATCTGTGAATGAACAAATTAACATGATCATCTGAGAATACTGGAGAATTAACATGACTAACTAATGAAATTAACATTTCTTTTTCCTTCAAAATCTGTGAATGAACAAATTAACATGATCATCTAAGGACACTGATGAATTAACATGACTAACAAAATTAACATTTTTTTCTTCTAAATCTCTGAATGAACAAATTAACATGATCATCTGAGAACACTGAAGAATTAACATGACTAACAAAATTAACATTTTTTCCTTCAAAATCTCTGAATGAACAAATTAACATGATCATTACAGAACTGATGAATCAACATGACTAACTAATGAAATTAACATTTTTTTTCTTAAATCTCTGTGAATGAACAAATTAACATAATCATCTAAGAACACTGAAGAATTAACATGACTAACTGATGAAATTAACATTTCTTTTCCTTCAAAATCTCTGAATGAACAAATTAACATGATCATCTAAGAACCCTAATGTTTTTTAGTGTAAAATCAATTGATAACATTAACAAATGCATATTTATTGACTTACAAAAATGAAAAATTTTTTTAAAGTCAGTGAATTAACAAAATCAATATCATGAACTGAAATTACAACTATGGTTGATGAGTTAGTAGAATTAGCCAACAGACGAAAGATTAGCCAATCGAACAGATTTGCCTCATCGGGGACAAGGGGGGGGGGTGGAGGCGGGGGGGTGTGTTAACCTACCATGTAATTTTCCATTTCCCCTCTTGCAGCCCACAAAACTATTACATCTGCTCGAAATAATCATAGCGTTGCTCTTCGTCAATGCAAGCACAGCCTTCATACAACGAAGCTGTGGGGTCCCTTTGGCCACTACTGGCACCAAAATGGCGTAAATAACGCTTGTGATTCATTTATGAGTTCTTCCTCACTTGCTGTAGCTAAGCCACTCATTTTCTTTTTGGAAGTGGAGGTGGGGGTTGTTCCCTCATTTTGCGTGTGATTCCATTTCAGATTTTTCTGCGTGTTGTTTTCCTGCCCCACCCCCTTCCAAAGTGTCTTCTTCTTCTTCCACCTCCTAAAGTGTCCTCTTCTTCCCCCCCTCGTGCAATGGTCTTCCAATTACTTCCAATTACCCTACCAGTTCTAAGTGGGCAAGTGGGTCGACTCCATCTTCGTCTGCCTCTCCCAAAACCCAGAATGGTCTATTTCTTGGAAGCCTGCCTTGGTGCAGCGCGTCCCGAAGAAAGAAAACGGGTCTAATGCCTCCAGCGAAATGGTCCAGTTGTCCAAAGTACGTTTTCTGAACGTTCCACAAGGCGAGCATCAGAGAGGAACGTTTGAACGTTTCCATACAATGGATCATAGGATAATATTGATGCCATTAAAACGCGAAGCTCCTGGAGAGGAAGTGTATGTGTGTGTGTGTGTGTGGAGACGCAGTGGAAGAGCGAGTGAAGGGGCAGGTGTGTGTGGAGACGAGTGGAGGGGCAGGTGTGTGAAGGCAATAGTGGAGGGGCAGGTGTGTGTGAGGAGGCAAGAGTGGAGGGGCAGGTGTGTGGAGGCAATAGTGGAGGGGCAGGTGTTTGTTGAGGCAAGAGTGGAGTGGCAGGCGTATGGAGACAAGAGTGGAGGGGCAGGTGTATGGAGACGAGTGGAGGGGCAGGTGTATGGAGACACGAGTGGAGGGGCAGGTGTATGGAGACGAGTGGAGGGGCAGGTGTATGGAGACGAGTGGAGGGTCAGGTCTGTGGAGGCAAGAATGGAGGGGCAGGTGTGTGGAGGAGAGGCAGGTGTGTGTTGAGACGAGTGGAGGGGCAGGTGTATGGAGACAAGAGTGGAGGGGCAGGTGTATGGAGACGAGTGGAGGGGCAGGTGTATGGAGACGAGTGGAGGGGCAGGTGTGTGGAGGAGGGGCAGGTGTGTGTAGGCAAGAGTGGAGAGACAGGTGTGTGGAGACGAGTGGAGGGGCAGGTGTATGGAGACGAGTGAAGGGGCAGGTGTATGGAGACGAGTGAAGGGTCAGGTCTGTGGAGGCAAGAATGGAGGGGCAGGTGTGTGGAGGAGCGGCAGGTGTGTGTTGAGACGAGTGGAGGGGCAGGTGTATGGAGACAAGAGTGGAGGGGCAGGTGTATGGAGACGAGTGGAGGGGCAGGTGTGTGTGGAGGCAAGAGTGGAGGGGCAGGTGTATGGAGACAAGAGTGGAGGGGCAGGTGTGTGTGGAGGCAAGAGTGGAGGGGCAGGTGTATGGAGACGAGTGGAGGGGCAGGTGTGTGTGGAGGCAAGAGTGGAGGGGCAGGCATATTCCTGATGTAGAAGAAAAGATGAATCTCACATCCCATTATTCAATAACATAAGAAGGTAGAAGTTCGTGAAGGACTTTCATCTCTCCGACGTGGGTTGAAAAAGATGTCTTCGTGTTTACATCAAGGGCGTCCCAAGTGGGTAAAAGGGCTTCGTGTTCACATCAAGGGCGTCCCAAGTGGGTAAAGGCCTTCGTGTTTACATTAAGGGCGTTACATCAAGGGCGTCGTCCCAAGTGGGTAAAAGGGCTTCGTGTTTACATCAAGGGCGTCCCAAGTGGGTACAAGGGCGTCACAAGTGGGTAAAGGGCTTCGCATTTACATCAAGGGCGTCCCATTAAGGGCGTCGTCCCAAGTGGGTAAAGGGCTTCGTGTTTACATCAAGGGCGTCGTCCCAAGTGGGTACAAGGGCGTCCCAAGTGGGTAAAAGGGCTTCGTGTTTACATCAAGGGCGTCCCAAGTGGGTAAAAGGGCAGGAGATTGGGTCTTTCAGCCTTGGTCTTGCCTCGCAAGGCTGAAGTAAGGCTCGGGGGAATAGCCATAGATGTCGAAGTCGTATTGGTACAAGCGAACCACATCCTGCAGGAGGGAGAGCGGCACCTGGCCATAGTAGATCTTGGTGGCCTCGCTCGTCCTGTTGTATAGGTCGAAGCTGAGGGAGAGAGAGGGAGAGTGAGAGAGAGGGGAGGGGGAGAGAGGGAGGGAGGGGAGAGAGAGAGAGGGGGGAGAGAGGGAGGGGGGAGAGGGAAGAGGGGGAGGGAGGGAGAGAGAGAGAGAGAGGGAGAGAGAGAGAGAGGGAGAGAGAGAGAGAGAGAGAGAGAGAGAGAGAGGGAGAGAGAGAGAGAGGGAGAGGGAGAGAGGGAGAGGGAGAGAGAGAGAGAGAGAGAGAGAGAGAGAGAGAGAGAGAGAGAGACATTAGCCATTGCTCATGACAGCAGACGTTCAAGTGAGTGACAGTCACTTATAATGAATAGATACTTAAGTTAGAATCTTTGTCGTGTGTTCAAGGATCACTTAAAAAGAATATTTACTTAGAACCTTTGTCGTGTGTTCAAGGATCACTTAAAAAGAATATTTACTTAGAATCTTTGTCGTGTGTTCAAGAATCACTTAAATAGAGTATTTACTTAGAATCTTTGTCGTGTGTTCAAGGATCACTTATAAAGAATATTTACTTAGAATCTTTGTCGTGTGTTCAAGAATCACTTAAATAAAGTATTTACTTAGAATCTTTGTCGTGTGTTCAAGAATCACTTAAATAGAGTATTTACTTAGAATCTTTGTCGTGTGTTCAAGGATCACTGAAAAAGAATATTTACTTAGAATCTTTGTCGTGTCTTCAAGGATCACTTAAAAAGAATATTTACTTAGAATCTTTGTCGTGTGTTCAAGAATCACTTAAATAGAGTATTTACTTAGAATCTTTGTCGTGTGTTTAAGGATCACTTAAATAGAGTATTTACTTAGAATCTTTGTCGTGTGTTCAAGGAAAATTTTGTAAGTTGGACTATAGCTTAAGTATGGAAAGTAAAATATAAGTGTTATTAAGTATATTGCTATGATTTGATAGTGTCATGGTTTACATATGACATGAAACATTGACCTGTGAATTGGCACTTCATGACCCCTTCATTAGTACATAGTACTTACCAGTGTACAGGTACTCCCTTCAGGAGCTGGGTACTTCATGACCCCTTCATTAGTACATGGTACTTACCAGTGTACAGGTACTCCCTTCAGGAGCTGGGTACTTCATGACCCCTTCATTAGTACATGGTACTTACCAGTGTACAGGTACTCCCTTCAGGAGCTGGGTACTTCATGACCCCTTCATTAGCACATGGTACTTACCAGTGTACAGGTACTCCCTTCAGGAGCTGGGTACTTCATGACCCCTTCATTAGCACATGGTACTTACCAGTGTACAGGTACTCCCTTCAGGAGCTGGGTACTTCATGACCCCTTCATTAGCACATGGTACTTACCAGTGTACAGGTACTCCCTTCAGGAGCTGGGTACTTCATGACCCCTTCATTAGTACATGGTACTTACCAGTGTACAGGTACTCCCTTCAGGAGCTGGGTACTTCATGACCCCTTCATTAGTACATGGTACTTACCAGTGTACAGGTACTCCCTTCAGGAGCTGGGTACTTCATGACCCCTTCATTAGTACATGGTACTTACCAGTGTACAGGTACTCCCTTCAGGAGCTGGGTACTTCATGACCCCTTCATTAGTACATGGTACTTACCAGTGTACAGGTACTCCCTTCAGGAGCTGGGTACTTCATGAACCCCAATTCCAATTAGGCTCCCGTCATGTCCCCCCGCGACCTACCTCGAGGCGTGGGCGTGGACGTTCATCAACACGTCTTGAAGGTCGAGTTCTCGTATGATGAACTCTTGATCCTCGTCCAACGTCTCCACTCGAGCGATAAGGTCATAGTTTATATGACAAGGGGCGCAGGTGATCCAATATGGCCTCCAGTGCATGTTGACATGGTGGGCCCCTCCAGTCTGCCTGCAAAAGAACTATATCTTAAGGAATGGAGGAAAATTTTGTGTGTGGTGGGGGAGGAAAAAAATGTGATATTCGCCTATAGACGCGAAATTGAGTGGGGTATGAGTGTCGCTGGAGGAATGAGTGAGGAATGAGATGAAGTGTTGAGGGAGGCAGGCTTGTGTGAGGGAACTGTGTGGTACGTGGGAGGTGGGCATGTGTTAGAAATACTTAGAGAAATAGAAGCATTTGGACTTTGCAATTTGGAATCTGGTGACAGCATAGGATTTACCATAATGCTCTGTGGAATGTGTTAGAGGCAGTGATGAATTTCTATCAAGGGTGTAAGGCATGTGTGCAAGTAGGAAGAGAGGAGGAGGATTGGTTCCATGTGAAGAAGTTGGGTCTGTGACAAAGGTGTATGATGTCACCATGGCTGTTTAATCTTGAAGGTGAGTCAGTTATTGTTTGCTGATGACGCTGCGCTGGTGGAAGATTGGAGTGAGAGACTACAAAAGTTGGTTATTGAGTTTTTGAGAGTGTGGGAAGGGAGGAAGTTGAGAGTGAATGTAAATATAAGCAAGACTGGTGAGTCTAGGAATGGAAAGAGACAGGTCAGCTGGCAGGTGAGTTTGAACAGAGAACGTACAGGATATGGAATGTTTTAAGATATCTAGGGTGTGGATATGGCAGCGAATGGACCTTGGGAGCTGAAGTGAGTCATAGGGTGGATGAGGGGGAGGGAATTAAGGTCCTAGACGCATTGGGGAATATGTGGAAAGAGATGTTACTGTATGTGAGAGCAAAGACGGACATGTTTGATGGTATTGTAATATGGAGTGAGGCTTGGCCCTTAGATGACAAAATACGGAAGAGGATGAATGCTTTGGAAATGAAATATTTGAGAACAATATGAGGTGTGAAAATTGATCGAACAGGAGATAGTAGGCGGGTTAGAAAGGGAGGTATGACTGAGGGAGCTGAAGAGGGTGTGCTGAAATGTTTGGACATATGGTGAGGATGAGTGAAGAGAGTTTGATCAACGTGGTATACATGGCGGTAGGAAGATGAGGACGTAGAACACCTACTGGGGGATGGAAGGACCCACTGTATGAGGCGAAGAGCATACGGAGCCTAAACGCGAAGGAGGTCAGAAGTGCGCAAGGGATAAAGTAAAGTGGAGCGATGTGGTATAGAGTGGGTGACGTGCTTTAGTAGAAAACTACGAGGACCTGGTTTCAGTGGATTAATCTGAGAGTTAGAGAGTGAATGTGAGCGAACGAAAGCGTTTCATGGTTTATCCCGAACGCTACCTCGCTGTCGCGGGAAACTACGAATGAATATGGGAAAGAAAAGGAAATCATATAAGCATAGGTGTGTGTGTGTGTGTGTGTGTATGTGTGTGTGTGTGTGTGTGTGTGTGTGTGTGTGTGTGTGTGAGGGGGGAAAGGGGGAATGGGACTGAAAACGAGCCATTTTAACTGTGCTTGGTTAAAGAGGGACTTACCAAGCTTTGTTCAAGTCATCCCTCACTTTCATGAGGAACTGAGTGAAGGTGGGGTGCTCGTGTTTCTTTTCGTCGGTGTCATCTGTGTGGTTATATCTCGTGGGATCTAATTGGCTGTTCGGGTCCGTGTAGGAGTGGGCGATCTTGCGCTGGAGCGACTGGAATCTGCCTGCAGAACCTCCCACCCTCAGCATCTTGTCCCTGTAGGAGGAGGAGGCGTGTGTGTATATCACAGCATCCACTGGAGGTAAAAGTTATGGTGTATTGTGTATGGATTACTCAGTGAGAGTCGTCCACTGGCTTTGTTGATCTCACACCACCACACCACCTGGTTCTTCTGACTACACACACACCACCTGGTTCTTCTGACTACACACACATCACCTGGTTCTTCTGACCACACACACACCACCTGGTTCCTCTGACTACACACACATCACCTGGTTCCTCTGACTACACACATCACCTGGTTCTTCTGGCTACACACACACCACCTGGTTCTTCTGACTACACACACTACCTGGTTCTTCTGGCTACATCCACACTACCTGGTTCTTCTGACTACATACATCACCTGGTTCTTCTGACTACACACATCACCTGGTTCTTCTGACTACACACACATCACCTGGTTCTTCTGACTACACACACATCACCTGGTTCTTCTGGCTACACACACACCACCTGGTTCTTCTGGCCACACACATCACCTGGTTCTTCTGACTACACACACATCACCTGGTTCTTCTGGCTACACACACACCACCTGGTTCTTCTGGCTACACTTATCACCACCTGGTTCTTCTGGCTACACACACACCACCTGGTTCTTCTGGCTACACACATCACCTGGTTCTTCTGACTACACACACATCACCTGGTTCTTCTGACTACACACACATCACCTGGTTCTTCTGGCTACACACACACCACCTGGTTCTTCTGGCTACACACACATCACCTGGTTCTTCTGACTACACACACATCACCTGGTTCTTCTGGCTACACACATCACCTGGTTCTTCTGACTACACACACATCACCTGGTTCTTCTGACTACACACACATCACCTGGTTCTTCTGGCTACACACATCACCTGGTTCTTCTGACTACACACACATCACCTGGTTCTTCTGACTACACCCACATCACCTGGTTCTTCTGACTACACCCACATCACCTGGTTCTTCTGACTACACACACACCACCTGGTTCTTCTGACTACACACATCACCTGGTTCCTCTGACTACACACACACCACCTGGTTCTTCTGGCTACACACACACCACCTGGTTCTTCTGGCTACACACACTACCTGGTTCTTCTGGCTACATCCACACTACCTGGTTCTTCTGGCTACATCCACACTACCTGGTTCTTCTGACTACACACATCACCTGGTTCTTCTGACTACACACATCACCTGGTTCTTCTGACTACACACACACCTGGTTCTTCTGACTACACCTACACGTGGTTCTTCTGACTACACACACACCACCTGGTTCTTCTGACTACACACACACCACCTGGTTCTTCTGACTACACACACATCACCTGGTTCTTCTGACTACACACACATCACCTGGTTCTTCTGACTACACACACATCACCTGGTTCTTCTGACTACACACACATCACCTGGTTCTTCTGACTACACACACATCACCTGGTTCTTCTGACTACACACACATCACCTGGTTCTTCTGACTACACACACATCACCTGGTTCTTCTGACTACACACACGTCACCTGGTTCTTCTGACTACACACACGTCACCTGGTTCTTCTGACTACACACACATCACCTGGTTCTTCTGACTACACACATCACCTGGTTCCTCTGACTACACGTATCACCTGGTTCTTCTGGCTACACACACACCACCTGGTTCCTCTGGCTACACACACACCACCTGGTTCTTCTGGCTACACACACACCACCTGGTTCTTCTGACTACACACACATCACCTGGTTCTTCTGACTACACACACATCACCTGGTTCTTCTGACTACACACACATCACCTGGTTCTTCTGACTACACACACATCACCTGGTTCTTCTGACTACACACACACCTGGTTCTTCTGACTACACCCACATCACCTGGTTCTTCTGACTACACACACACCACCTGGTTCTTCTGACTACACACACACACCACCTGGTTCTTCTGACTACACACATCACCTGGTTCTTCTGACTACACACATCACCTGGTCCTCCTGACCACACCCACACCACCTGGTCCTCCTGACCACACACATCACTTGTTCCTAACCACACCCACACCACCTGCTCCTCCTGACCACACCCACACCACCTGGTCCTCCTGACCACACCACCTGGTCCTCCTGACCACACCCACACCACCTGGTCCCTGAACACACTTACCTGTAAGCTGATAAAAGACGTTCTAGGGGATGTCTGACAATCATCATTTTCCTGGAAAACTCCAGTAACTCCTTTTTCTTTCGGGGGTTATTTGGCGGTCTGTAAAGTTGCCTAGCGCGTTTGTGTAGCCCCATGTCCGGTTCCGTCTCACCTTGGAGCAGTAGGAAGTGTTTTACCCACGATGTCGAAGCCGCCTGTGTAAGCAAAACCAAATAGACGAGCAAGCACAGGCGAAATAGACGAGCAAGCACAGGCGAAAACTGGCAAGTCCATTGTCGTGGTAAGCCGTGATAAAAGAGATGGTATTCACATGGCCGCCCGTTAAAAGACATTGGCCAGTCTTCATGTTTTGACATTTTTGAATGGGTTCTATCCCTTTACCAGTACGTGACCTAGGATATGGGTCAATTCTCTTCAGATTCTTTGAGTGTATTGTGTTGCTGGACTGAGGTTCTGTGAGGAGCTATGGACACTTTGTATATTGAACCTTAAAGCAAAAAAAATCAGTGATATTTGGTCTTAATTTAGGCTATTGTACTGAAATAAATGGGATGATGCAAAGATAATGACCCTGGGCAGGGAGCTAGAAATGAAATGGCTGAAGGTAGTTACTGAAGAAGAAAAGATTGAGTATTGAGGGTTAGTGTAGCTAGGTCCTCAAGGGCAGTGAACGCTTCAGGGACTAACGGAGATGTGGAATCCAATGCTATGTCTGATGGATGAGGACATAATGAAACTCAGGAGTAAAATGGAAGAGAGAAAGGGGGTTAGATAGCTAAATAGATCACACATAAAGAGGATAGAGAAGGCAAGAGAAGGAGGAACTTTGGCCCCTTTTCTCAGAATGGACAATCTAAAGTCCCAGAAAATATTAGTGAAAGGGGGGGGGTCGATCAATATGGCGCATGATTTGGAGATTGGGGATGTAAAAACAGGAAAAAAAACATGCATGATATGTTATCATTCACAATTCTGGTGGGTGTCTGAATGAACTAGACCAACCCTTTGACGAAAAAAGGGGAGAGACAATTTAGTTTTTGCCGATGGCATCAAGATCTTGCAGTGTTTAGAGATGGTAAAGACTTCATAAAGGCGAATTTTAATTTCAGAGAAACACACTTGAAACAAATTTGATTCACACGAAGAGCCTTGGAGGTACAAAACTTGATATGTACGTGAAAATCTTATTTTGATAAGTATTTAACAAAGTACACTCGAGTTAAAGGTGTTAAAACACCATCTTTATCATAATTCATCATCACATCTCATGAAAAGAATAAGAAAAGATAAGGTTTTCTTTGAATTTCAGTATATAATGAGTCATTTATGTGTATAGGGAAAAATGTCTCATATTTTGAAGGCCCCATCTTCTCATTGCCACACACTTGTATCAAACAGGCGTTCAATGTAAAGTTAGGAGATGGGACTCTACGTTTGTGACTCTATATGTGGGACTCTATATGTGTGGGACTCTACATGTGGTTGTGTAATGTTATTAACGAACAAGTTCTGCACGAGAATAGAGTTCTTGTCCTTTCATTACAGCAATACAGACTTTTCAAAACAAAATTTGCCCATTTACCCTCGTCTGTGTTGTGAAACTGGGTACTTAAATGTTGTATAAGTGCATAGATAACTTCAGTGAACTCACCTAGTCAAACACAGGTTTTTATTTTTTGTTTTTTAAGACGGGCAATAGACTAGACGAGTTTGCAGAGCATTAACTGTGGTGGAGACTGGTTTTAGGGGTGTCAGAACCTATTCTGCAAGCGAGAGGGGCTTGGAATCCGTACTCAGTAGCTGGGCAATGTGGGTCTCTTAAATGGAAATAGTCCCTCTCCCTCTTTGACTGAGGGTCAATGGTTTGTTGCTTAAAGAATGGAAGATAAGGGGGAAGGGCAGAACCTATTGCAGTGGGGGTAATGTTCACTTTGCCTTGAACAATGGGGGTTGGATGATCAATATTTTAGTATTAATGTTAATGATTATTATGTATAATGACCCATATTTTGTATGGTGTTGATTTCATGCATGGAGTGTGGTAATGACCTCCTATTTTTGGCTGGTGAAATTGGGGGGTGTTTAGTGATCAATGCTTTGGGATGGGATGGGGTTAATGACCAGAAGTACTTTGGGATTAAATTTCTTGTATTGATCTTTGCCCTGTTTTCCATCGGGGCTCAATCTTTATTGTATTGACTGTATGATGAGTGGCCAGCTGTTAGTCGAGTTTCTCACCTTAAATATGGGACACCAGACCAAGTGATGTTTAGCGGACCAGATGAAGTTATTATACACACGCTCCCAGTTCGGCGCCAAGACCCCCTGGAGTTTGAGGCTGCCACACTTCTTCTGTACCTCCTCTCGACGCTCTGCCATCACCTTCCGCCTCGCCTCTGTCATCGCCTCCGTCTGTAGAGACAGACGGGGGGTTCTTCAGTAGAAGACTGAACGTGTAGGAGGAGAGGAAGCTTAATAGGTTGAGTATGGGACTTTGAAAAGCTATTCTTAGAGTTGATCGCAAGGGAATGCTTCCAGGAATGAGTCCTGGAAAGAGGAGGAAGTGGAAGCTCTGGAATGAGAAATAGGAAGTGGATATGACCCAGACAGACACATCAGTCGGGCCTTACTTCACTCTTGTGTTTTGTTGATAAAACGAATGTATGTCGACAGTAAAACAGATATTTGATCGTTTTAGAATCATGTCGAGGGCTTTTTAGACTGTCCGTATGCAGAAGACTTCTTAGAATGCTTAAGTATGCTTAACCCCAAAGAATTTTTACTTAACTTTAAGAATTTTGCTAAGCATGTTTCTGAAAGCTGCCCTACGCTTAAGTATTTGCTTAGCAGACGACAAATTTTTTGACCCGAACTGCATTTCATACTTAAATATTATGCTTAAGTTTTGCTAAGCATCGTGCTTAGTCCTTTTCTCTGTGTGGCACTTAAGTTACTTGCTGAGCTAAGCATAGAAATAAGCAGAAATCTAAGAATTTTTCTGCATACGGCCCCAGGTGTCATTCGAACACAGACAGCAGCTGCCATTCGACCTAACCAGCAATACACCAGTTTGGCGGAGAATCTGTAGTTAATTAATGAGTTGTTACTGGGAGAGTCGTAAACATCCAGAGGCACCTGGATACCTCAAGTAGACCAGTGGGGTTCGATGCCCTCCAGCGACGTGGGTTTTCCAGACCCGGTGTAGCCAAAAAGACACTGGAATGCAGGTGGTGAGATGAGGCGTGAGCGAGACATTACAGGGATACGAAACAAAAAAAAAAAAAAGAGATCTTGTCTTTGTGGAATTATTTGGATGGATTTGATGGCGAGGCAAGTTCAAAGGGTCGGGGTTGAGGGCCCCCCATGTATTCCAGGCCAGTTGTAGAGGTGGGTTGAGGCCCCTCATGTATTCCAGGCCAGTTGTAGAGGTGGGTTGAGGGCCCCCCCATGTATTCAGGCCAGTTGTAGAGGTGGGTTGAGGGCCCCCCATGTATTCCAGGCCAGTTGTAGAGGTGGGTTGAGGCCCCCCATGTATTCCAGGCCAGTTGTACAGGTGGGTTGAGGGCCCCATGTATTCCAGGCTAGTTGTAGAGGTGGGTTGAGGGCCCCCATGTATTTCAGGCCAGTTGTAGAGGTGGGTTGAGGGCCCCCATATATTCCAGGCCAGTTGTAGAGGTGGGTTGAGGGCCCCCATGTATTCCAGGCCAGTTGTAGAGGTGGGTTGAGGGTTCCCCATGTATTCCAGGCCGGTTGTAGAGGTGGGTTGAGGGCCCCCCCATGTATTCTTGGCCAGTTGTAGAGGTGGGTTGAGGGTTCCCATGTATTCCAGGCCGGTTGTAGAGGTGGGTTGAGGGCCCCCATGTATTCCAGGTCGGTTGTAGAGGTGGGTTGAGGGTTTCCCCATGTATTCCAGGCCAGTTGTAAGGTGGGTTGAGGGCCCCCATGTATTCCAGGCCGGTTGTAGAGATGTTGAGGGTTTCCCCATGTATTCCAGGCCAGTTGTAGAGTGGGTTGTGGCCCCCATGTATTCCAGGCCGGTTGTAGAGGTGGGTTGAGGGCCCTCAATGTATTCCAGGCCGGTTGTAGAGGTAGGTTGAAGGCCCCCATGTATTCCAGGCCGGTTGTAGAGGTGGGTTGAGGGGTTCCTATGTATTCCAAGCCTGTTCTAGAGGTGGGTTGAGAGTTCCCATGTATTCCAGGCTAGTTGTAGAGGTGGGTTGAGGGCCCCCATGTATTCCAGGCTAGTTGTACAGGTAGGTTGAGGGTTCCTATGTATTCTAGGCCAGTTGTAGAGGTGGGTTGAGGGTTCCCATGTATTCCAGGCCAGTTGTAGAGGTGGGTTGAGGGTTCCTATGTATTCTAGGCCAGTTGTAGAGGTGGGTTGAGGGTTCACATGTATTCCAGGCCAGTTGTAGAGGTGGGTTGAGGGTTCCTATGTATTCTAGGCCAGTTGTAGAGGTGGGTTGAGGGTTCACATGTATTCCAGGCCAGTTGTAGAGGTGGGTTGAGGACCCCCATGTATTCCAGGCTAGTTTTAGAGGTGGGTTGAGGGCCCCCATGTATTCCAGGCCAGTTGTAGAGGTGGGTTGAGGGCCCCCATGTATTCCAGTCCAGTTGTAAAGGTAGGTTTGAGGGCCCCCATGTATTCCAGGCCAGTTGTAGAGGTGGGTTGAGGGTTCCCATGTATTCCAGGCCAGTTGTAGGGGCGGGTTGAGGGTTCCCATGTATTCCAGGCCAGTTGTAGAGGTGGGTTGAGGGTTCACATGTATTCCAGGCCAGTTGTAGAGGTGGGTTGAGGGCCCCCATGTATTCCAGGCCAGTTGTAGAGGTGGGTTGAGGGCCCCCATGTATTCCAGGCCAGTTGTAGAGGTGGGTTGAGGGCCCCCATGTATTCCAGACCATTTGTAGAGGTGGGTTGAGGGTTCCCATGTATTCCAGGCCGGTTGTAGAGGTGGGTTGAGGGCCCCCATGTATTCCAGGCCAGTTGTAGAGGTGGGTTGAGGGTTCCTATGTATTCTAGGCCGGTTGTAGAGGTGGGTTGAGGGTTCCCATGTATTCCAGGCCAGTTGTAGAGGTGGGTTGAGGGTTTCCATGTATTCCAGGCCGGTTGTAGAGGTGGGTTGAGGGCCCCCATGTATTCCAGGCCAGTTGTAGAGGTGGGTTGAGGGCCCCCCATGTATTCCAGGCTAGTTGTAAGGGTGGGTTGAGGGCCCCCATGTATTCCAGGCCGGTTGTACAGGTGGGTTGAGGGTTCCCATGTATTCCAGGCCAGTTGTAGGGGTGGGTTGAGGGTTCCTATGTATTCTAGGCAGTTGTAGAGGTGGGTTGAGGGCCCCCATGTATTCCAGGCTAGTTGTAGAGGTGGGTTGAGGGTGCCTATGTATTCTAGGCCAGTTGTAGAAGGTGGGTTTGAGGGCCCCCATGTATTCCAGGCCAGTTGTAGAGGGTGGGTTTTAGGGTTTCCCATGTATTCCAGGCCAGTTGTAGAGGTGGGTTGAGGGTTCCCCCATGTATTCCAGGCCAGTTGTAGAGGTTGGTTGAGGTGCCCCCATGTATTCCAGGCCAGTTGTAGAGGTGGTTTGAGGGCCCCCCATTGTATTCCAGGCCAGTTGTAGAGGTGGTTGAGGGTTCCCCATGTATTCCAGGCCAGTTGTAGAGGTGGGTTGAGGTTCCAGTATCCAGCCATCGGCCCCATGTATTCAGGCCAGTTGTAGAGGTGGGTTGAGGGCTCCCATGTTCCCTTGCCTTTAGAGGGGTTTGATGGCCCCCATTTTTCCCGGGCCTTTTAAGGGGTGGTTTGAGGGCCCCAGTATTTCAGGCCATTGAAGGGGTTGGGGTTTTATGATTTAAAGGAGAAAAATGGGTTGGGGCCCCCATTAAGATTGAAGGGGGGGGTGAGGGAAAAAAGGAAAGAAAGGGGGGGGCCCCCATTATTCCCAGGCCATTTTGAGGGGGGGTTGGGGCCCCCATTATTCCAGACCATTTGTAGAGGTGGGTTAAAAGGTTCCCATGAATTCCCACCTTGTAGAGGGGGGTTGAGGGCCCCATTATTCCGGGCCAGTTGTAGAGGGGGGTTGAGGGTTCCTATGTATTCTGGGCCATTTGTGAGGGGGGTTGGGGGTTCACATGTAAAATCCAGGGCCGTTGTAGAGGGGGGTTTGGGGGGGGGGGGGGGTTCCCCCATGTATTCCAGGCCAGTTGTAGAGGGGGTTTTGGGGGCCCCCATTTTTTCCGGGCCATTTGTAGAGGTGGGTTGGGGTTTTCCCATGTATTCCGGCCCAGTTTAGAGGGGGGTTGAGGGCCCCTCATGTATTCCGGGCCAGTTGTAAGGTTGGTTGAGGGCCCCCTGTTTTCCCCAGGGCGTTGTGAGGGGTTTTGAGGGCCCCTCATGTATTCCGGGCCCAGTTGAAAAGGGTGGGTTGAGGGCCCCCATGTATTCCAGGCCGTGTAGAGGTGGGTTAGGCCCCCCCCATGTATTCTAGTACTATACTGCAAAAACCCCACCCCCACTAGCACCACAACCCACCAACGCCTATACCACAACCCACCCACCTGTGGGAACCCAACCCACCCACCCCGTTCCATGCCCGGGCAGATGGTGGGGTCATTCCCTTCCAGATACCCGGCTTGCATTAAAAAGCAGGGACAACGGAAATGGCAACGTGGAATCCGGGTTTAACGGTGTTGTAAGTCGGTCAAGAGAGAGAACCAGAACACACACACACAACACACAAACACGTACCCCCACACACACACAACCCCCCACCCCCACACACACCACCGCGCGACCCACACACACACAAAAAAACCGCGCGTACCCCCACACCACACACACACACACACCGCGTAAACCCCACACCCACACACCACACACACGTACCCACACACACACACAAACCGCGCGTACCCACACACACACACACAACCCACACACACACACAAACACGGCCCCCGTACCCCACACACCCACACACACACACGCCCGCGACCCACACACACACACACACACCACACACACACACACACAACCCGCGCGTACCCACACACCACACACACACCCCGGCGTACCCACACACACAAAACACACACCCCGCGTAACCACACACACAACACACCCCGTACCCACAACCCACACACAAAAACCGCGCGACCCACACACACACACAACAAACCCCCACACACACACACACAACCCCCCACCCAAACACCACACACCACACCCCGCGCGTACCCAACACACACACACAACCCCCACACACACACACCCACCACACCACACACACCGGTAACCCAAAAAAAAAACCCCCGCGTACCCACACACCACACCACACACCCGCGCGTACCCACCCCACACAAAACACACACACCCCGGTCCCACAACAAAACCCCCTGGTTCTTCTGCTACACACACACCCCTGGTTCTTCTGACTACACACACACACTGGTTCTTCTGACTACACACACTCACCTGGTTCTTCTGACTACACCACATCACCTGGTTCTTCTGACTACACACATCACCTGGTTCTTCTGACTACACCACACATCACCTGGTTCTTCTGACTACACACACATCACCTGGTTCTTCTGCTACACACACACACCACTGGTTCTTCTGGCCACACACATCACCTGGTTCTTCTGACTACACACACATCACCTGGTTCTTCTGGCTACACACACACACACCTGGTTCTTCTGGCTACACTTATCACACCTGTTCTTCTGGCTACACACAACACCACCTGGTTCTTCTGGCTACACACATCACCTGGTTCTTCTGACTACACACACATCACCTGGTTCTTCTGACTACACACACATCACCTGGTTCTTCTGGCTACACACACACCACCTGGTTCTTCTGGCTACACACACATCACCTGGTTCTTCTGACTACACACACATCACCTGGTTCTTCTGGCTACACACATCACCTGGTTCTTCTGACTACACACACATCACCTGGTTCTTCTGACTACACACACATCACCTGGTTCTTCTGGCTACACACATCACCTGGTTCTTCTGACTACACACACATCACCTGGTTCTTCTGACTACACCCACATCACCTGGTTCTTCTGACTACACCCACATCACCTGGTTCTTCTGACTACACACACACCACCTGGTTCTTCTGACTACACACATCACCTGGTTCCTCTGACTACACACACACCACCTGGTTCTTCTGGCTACACACACACCACCTGGTTCTTCTGGCTACACACACTACCTGGTTCTTCTGGCTACATCACACACTACCTGGTTCTTCTGGCTACATCCACACTACCTGGTTCTTCTGACTACACACATCACCTGGTTCTTCTGACTACACACATCACCTGGTTCTTCTGACTACACACACACCTGGTTCTTCTGACTACACCTACACTGGTTCTTCTGACTACACACACACCACCTGGTTCTTCTGACTACACACACACCACCTGGTTCTTCTGACTACACACACATCACCTGGTTCTTCTGACTACACACACATCACCTGGTTCTTCTGACTACACACACATCACCTGTTCTTCTGACTACACACACATCACCATGGTCTTCTGACTACACACATCACTGGTTCTTCTGACTACACACACATCACCTGGTTCTTCTGACTACACACACATCACCTGGTTCTTCTGACTACACACACTCACCTGGTTCTTCTGACTACACACACGTCACCTGGTTCTTCTGACTACACACACATCACCTGGTTCTTCTGACTACACACATCACCTGGTTCTCTGACTACCACATCACCTGGTTCTTCTGCTACACACACATCACCTGGTTCCTCTGGCTACACACACCACCTGGTTCTTCTGGCTACACACCCACCACCTGGTTCTTCTGACTACACACACACACCTGGTTCTTCTGACTACACACACATCACCTGGTTCTTCTGACTACACACACATCACCTGGTTCTTCTGACTACACACACATCACCTGGTTCTTCTGACTACACACACACTGGTTTCTGACTACACCTCACCTGGTTCTTCTGACTACACACACACCACCTGGTTCTTCTGACTACACACCACACCTGGTTCTTCTGACTACACCCACATCACCTGGTTCTTCTGACTACACACACACCTGGTTCTCTGACTACACCACATCCCTGGTTCTTCTGACTACACACACATCACCTGTTCTTTGACTACACACACATCACCTGGTTCTTCTGACTACACACATCACCTGGTTCTTCTGACAATTCACCTGGGTTTCTTCTGACTGACACCCACACCACCTGGTTCTTCTGACTACACCCACATCACCTGGTTCTTCTGACTACAACAAGCATCACTCGGTCTTCTGACTACACACATCCCTGGTCCTCCTGACCACACCCACACCACCTGGTCCTCCTGACCACACACATCACTTGTTCCTAACCAACACCCACACCACCTGCTCCTCCTGACCACACCCACACCACCTGGTCCTCCTGACCACACCACCCTGGTCCTCCTGACCACACCCACACCACCTGGCTCCCTGAACACACTTACCTGTAAGCTGATAAAAGACGTCTAGGGGATGTCTGACAATCATCATTTTCCTGGAAAACTCCAGTAACTCCTTTTTCTTTCGGGGGTTATTTGGCGGTCTGTAAAGTTGCCTAGCGCGTTTGTGTAGCCCCATGTCCGGTTCCATCTCACCTTGGAGCAGTAGGAAGTGTTTTACCCCACGATGTCGAAGCCGCCTGTGTAAGCAAAACCAAATAGACGAGCAAGCACAGGCGAAATAGACGAGCAAGCACAGGCGAAAACTGGCAAGTCCATTGTCGTGGTAAGCCGTGATAAAAGAGATGGTATTCACATGGCCGCCCGTTAAAAGACATTGGCCAGTCTTCATGTTTTGACATTTTTGAATGGGTTCTATCCCTTTACCAGTACGTGACCTAGGATATGGGTCTATTCTCTTCAGATTCTTTGAGTGTATTGAGTTGCTGGACTGAGGTTCTGTGAGGAGCTATGGACACTTTGTATATTGAACCTTAAAGCAAAAAAAAATCAGTGATATTTGGTCTTAATTTAGGCTATTGTACTGAAATAAATGGGATGATGCAAAGATAATGACCCTGGGCAGGGAGCTAGAAATGAAATGGCTGAAGGTAGTTACTGAAGAAGAAAAGATTGAGTATTGAGGGTTAGTGTAGCTAGGTCCTCAAGGGCAGTGAACGCTTCAGGGACTAACGGAGATGTGGAATCCAATGCTATGTCTGATGGATGAGGACATAATGAAACTCAGGAGTAAAATGGAAGAGAGAAAGGGGGTTAGATAGCTAAATAGATCAAACATAAAGAGGATAGAGAAGGCAAGAGAAGGAGGAACTTTGGCCCCTTTTCTCAGAATGGACAATCTAAAGTCCCAGAAAATATTAGTGAAAGGGGGGGTCGATCAATATGGCGCATGATTTGGAGATTGGAGATGTAAAAACAGGAAAAAAACATGCATGATATGTTATCATTCACAATTCTGGTGGGTGTCTGAATGAACTAGACCAACCCTTTGACGAAAAAAGGGGAGAGACAATTTAGTTTTTGCCGATGGCATCAAGATCTTGCAGTGTTTAGAGATGGTAAAGACTTCATAAAGGCGAATTTTAATTTCAGAGAAACACACTTGAAACAAATTTGATTCACACGAAGAGCCTTGGAGGTACAAAACTTGATATGTACGTGAAAATCTTATTTTGATAAGTATTTAACAAAGTACACTCGAGTTAAAGGTGTTAAAACACCATCTTTATCATAATTCATCATCACATCTCATGAAAAGAATAAGAAAAGATAAGGTTTTCTTTGAATTTCAGTATATAATGAGTCATTTATGTGTATAGGGAAAAATGTCTCATATTTTGAAGGCCCCATCTTCTCATTGCCACACACTTGTATCAAACAGGCGTTCAATGTAAAGTTAGGAGATGGGACTCTACGTTTGTGACTCTATATGTGGGACTCTATATGTGTGGGACTCTACATGTGGTTGTGTAATGTTATTAACGAACAAGTTCTGCACGAGAATAGAGTTCTTGTCCTTTCATTACAGCAATACAGACTTTTCAAAACAAAATTTGCCCATTTACCCTCGTCTGTGTTGTGAAACTGGGTACTTAAATGTTGTATAAGTGCATAGATAACTTCAGTGAACTCACCTAGTCAAACACAGGTTTTTATTTTTTGTTTTTTAAGACGGGCAATAGACTAGACGAGTTTGCAGAGCATTAACTGTGGTGGAGACTGGTTTTAGGGGTGTCAGAACCTATTCTGCAAGCGAGAGGGGCTTGGAATCCGTACTCAGTAGCTGGGCAATGTGGGTCTCTTAAATGGAAATAGTCCCTCTCCCTCTTTGACTGAGGGTCAATGGTTTGTTGCTTAAAGAATGGAAGATAAGGGGGAAGGGCAGAACCTATTGCAGTGGGGGTAATGTTCACTTTGCCTTGAACAATGGGGGTTGGATGATCAATATTTTAGTATTAATGTTAATGATTATTATGTATAATGACCCATATTTTGTATGGTGTTGATTTCATGCATGGAGTGTGGTAATGACCTCCTATTTTTGGCTGGTGAAATTGGGGGGTGTTTAGTGATCAATGCTTTGGGATGGGATGGGGTTAATGACCAGAAGTACTTTGGGATTAAATTTCTTGTATTGATCTTTGCCCTGTTTTCCATCGGGGCTCAATCTTTATTGTATTGACTGTATGATGAGTGGCCAGCTGTTAGTCGAGTTTCTCACCTTAAATATGGGACACCAGACCAAGTGATGTTTAGCGGACCA
The DNA here is from genome assembly GCF_036320965.1 of Panulirus ornatus. Classification (NCBI taxonomy): domain Eukaryota; kingdom Metazoa; phylum Arthropoda; class Malacostraca; order Decapoda; family Palinuridae; genus Panulirus; species Panulirus ornatus. Next base: position 80,508 of record NC_092295.1, read on the forward strand.
GATGAAGTTATTATACACACGCTCCCAGTTCGGCGCCAAGACCCCCTGGAGTTTGAGGCTGCCACACTTCTTCTGTACCTCCTCTCGACGCTCTGCCATCACCTTCCGCCTCGCCTCTGTCATCGCCTCCGTCTGTAGAGACAGACGGGGGGTTCTTCAGTAGAAGACTGAACGTGTAGGAGGAGAGGAAGCTTAATAGGTTGAGTATGGGACTTTGAAAAGCTATTCTTAGAGTTGATCGCAAGGGAATGCTTCCAGGAATGAGTCCTGGAAAGAGGAGGAAGTGGAAGCTCTGGAATGAGAAATAGGAAGTGGATATGACCCAGACAGACACATCAGTCGGGCCTTACTTCACTCTTGTGTTTTGTTGATAAAACGAATGTATGTCGACAGTAAAACAGATATTTGATCGTTTTAGAATCATGTCGAGGGCTTTTTAGACTGTCCGTATGCAGAAGACTTCTTAGAATGCTTAAGTATGCTTAACCCCAAAGAATTTTTACTTAACTTTAAGAATTTTGCTAAGCATGTTTCTGAAAGCTGCCCTACGCTTAAGTATTTGCTTAGCAGACGACAAATTTTTTGACCCGAACTGCATTTCATACTTCTTAAATATTATGCTTAAGTTTTGCTAAGCATCGTGCTCAGTCCTTTTCTCTGTGTGGCACTTAAGTTACTTGCTGAGCTAAGCATAGAAATAAGCAGAAATCTAAGAATTTTTCTGCATACGGCCCCAGGTGTCATTCGAACACAGACAGACAGACAGACACAGACAGCAGCTGCCATTCGACCTAACCAGCAATACACCAGTTTGGCGGAGAATCTGTAGTTAATTAATGAGTTGTTACTGGGAGAGTCGTAAACATCCAGAGGCACCTGGATACCTCAAGTAGACCAGTGGGGTTCGATGCCCTCCAGCGACGTGGGTTTTCCAGACCCGGTGTAGCCAAAAAGACACTGGAATGCAGGTGGTGAGATGAGGCGTGAGCGAGACATTACAGGGATACGAAACAAAAAAAAAAAAGAGATCTTGTCTTTGTGGAATTATTTGGATGGATTTGATGGCGAGGCAAGTTCAAAGGGTCGGGGTTGAGGGCCCCCCATGTATTCCAGGCCAGTTGTAGAGGTGGGTTGAGGCCCCCCATGTATTCCAGGCCAGTTGTAGAGGTGGGTTAAGGGCCCCCATGTATTCCAGGCCAGTTGTAGAGGTGGGTTGAGGGCCCCCCATGTATTCCAGGCCAGTTGTAGAGGTGGGTTGAGGCCCCCCATGTATTCCAGGCCAGTTGTACAGGTGGGTTGAGGGCCCCATGTATTCCAGGCTAGTTGTAGAGGTGGGTTGAGGGCCCCCATGTATTCAGGCCAGTTGTAGAGGTGGGTTGAGGGCCCCCATATATTCCAGGCCAGTTGTAGAGGTGGGTTGAGGGCCCCCATGTATTCCAGGCCAGTTGTAGAGGTGGGTTGAGGGTTCCCCATGTATTCCAGGCCGGTTGTAGAGGTGGGTTGAGGGCCCCCCATGTATTCTTGGCCAGTTGTAGAGGTGGGTTGAGGGTTCCCATGTATTCCAGGCCGGTTGTAGAGGTGGGTTGAGGGCCCCCATGTATTCCAGGTCGGTTGTAGAGGTGGGTTGAGGGTTCCCCATGTATTCCAGGCCAGTTGTAGAGGTGGGTTGAGGGCCCCCATGTATTCCAGGCCGGTTGTAGAGATGGGTTGAGGGTTCCCCATGTATTCCAGGCCAGTTGTAGAGGTGGGTTGTGGGCCCCCATGTATTCCAGGCCGGTTGTAGAGGTGGGTTGAGGGCCCTCAATGTATTCCAGGCCGGTTGTAGAGGTAGGTTGAAGGCCCCCATGTATTCCAGGCCGGTTGTAGAGGTGGGTTGAGGGGTTCCTATGTATTCCAAGCCAGTTCTAGAGGTGGGTTGAGAGTTCCCATGTATTCCAGGCTAGTTGTAGAGGTGGGTTGAGGGCCCCCATGTATTCCAGGCTAGTTGTAGAGGTGGGTTGAGGGCCCCCATGTATTCCAGGCCAGTTGTAGAGGTGGGTTGAGAGTTCCTCATGTATTCCAGGCCAGTTGTAGAGGTGGGTTGAGGGTTTCCATGTATTCCAGGCCGGTTGTAGAGGTGGGTTGAGGTTTCCTCATGTATTCCAGGCCAGTTGTACAGGTGAGTTGAGGGTTCCCATGTATTCCAGGCCGGTTGTAGAGGTGGGTTGAGGGTTCCTAATGTATTCCAGGCCAGTTGTAGGGGTGGGTTGAGGGCCCCCATGTATTCCAGGCCAGTTGGCGAGGTGGGTTGAGGGTTCCCCATGTATTCCAGGCCAGTTGTAAAGGTGGGTTGAGGGTTCCCATGTATTCCAGGCCAGTTGTAGAGGTGGGTTGAGGGTTCCTCATGCATTCCAGGCTAGTTGTAGAGGTGGGTTGAGGGCCCCCATGTATTCCAGGCCAGTTGTAGAGGTGGGTTGAGGGCCCCCATGTATTCCAGGCCAGTTGTAGAGGTGGGTTGAGGGACCCCATGTATTCCAGGTCGGTTGTAGAGGTGGGTTGAGGGTTCCCCATGTATTCCAGGCCAGTTGTAGATATGGGTTGAGGGTTCCTATGTATTCTAGGCCAGTTGTAGAGGTGGGTTGAGGGTTCACATGTATTCCAGGCCAGTTGTAGAGGTGGGTTGAGGGCCCCCAGTTTTTCCAGGCCAGTTGTAGAGGTGGGTTGAGGGCCCCCATGTATTCCAGGCCAGTTGTAGAGTTGGGTTGAGGGCCCCCATGTATTCCAGACCAATTGTAGAGGTGGGTTGAGGGTTCCCATGTATTCCAGGCCGGTTATAGAGGTGGGTTGAGGCCCCCATGTATTCCAGGCCAGTTGTAGAGGTAGGTTGAGGGTTCCTATGTATTCTAGGCCGGTTGTAGAGGTGGGTTGAGGGTTCCCATGTATTCCAGGCCAGTTGTAGAGGTGGGTTGAGGGTTTCCATGTATTCCAGGCCGGTTGTAGAGGTGGGTTGAGGGCCCCCACGTATTCCAGGCCAGTTGTAGAGGTGGGTTGAGGGCCCCCCATGTATTCCAGGCTAGTTGTAAGGGTGGGTTGAGGGCCCCCATGTATTCCAGGCCGGTTGTACAGGTGGGTTGAGGGTTCCCATGTATTCCAGGCCAGTTGTAGGGGTGGGTTGAGGGTTCCTATGTATTCTAGGCCAGTTGTAGAGGTGGGTTGAGGGCCCCCATGTATTCCAGGCTAGTTGTAGAGGTAGGTTGAGGGTTCCTATGTATTCTAGGCCAGTTGTAGAGGTGGGTTGAGGGTTCCCATGTATTCCAGGCCAGTTGTAGAGGTGGGTTGAGGGTTCCTATGTATTCTAGGCCAGTTGTAGAGGTGGGTTGAGGGTTCACATGTATTCCAGGCCAGTTGTAGAGGTGGGTTGAGGGTTCCCTATGTATTCCAGGCCAGTTGTAGAGGTGGGTTGAGGGTTCCCATGTATTCTAGGCCAGTTGTAGAGGTGGGTTGAGGGCCCCCATGTATTCCAGGCCAGTTGTAGAGGTGGGTTGATGGCCCCCATGTATTCCAGGCCAGTTGTAGAGGTGGGTTGAGGGTTCACATGTATTCCAGGCCGGTTGTAGACGTGGGTTGAGGGCCCCCATGTATTCCAGGCCAGGTGTAGAGGTGGGTTGAGGGCCCCTATGTATTCCAGGGCAGTTGTATGGGTGGGTTGAGGGCCCTCATGTATTCCAGGCCAGTTGTAGAGGTGGGTTGAGGGCCCCCATGTATTCCTTGCCGGTTGTAGAGGTGGGTTGAGGGCCCCCCATGTATTCCAGGCCGGTTGTAGAGGTGGGTTGAGGGCCCCATGTATTTCAGG
>NC_092295.1:91839-96839 GCF_036320965.1 Panulirus ornatus
CGTCATGGTTTTTCTTTTTTTGTGTGTCCCGGGATGATATTCGCACCTCCCGAATATCACGTGGATATTCACCAGATCTTCAGAAAGCGGGGGAGTGGATGTATGAGCTCACTTTCGCCACTTCCCTTCCCCGCCACTTCCCTTCCCCGCCACTTCCCTTCCCCCTTACGCTTCGTAAGGCAGAAGTATTTCGCCACTTCCCTTCCCCGCCACTTCCCTTCCCCCTTACGCTTCGTAAGGCAGAAGTATTTCGCCACTTCCCTTCCCCGCCACTTCCCTTCCCCCTTACGCTTCGTAAGGCAGAAGTATTCGCCACTTCCCTTCCCCGCCACTTCCCTTCCCCGTTACGCTTCCCGCCACTTCCCTTCCCCCTTACGCTTCGTAAGGCAGAAGTATTCGCCACTTCCCTTCCCCGCCACTTCCCTTCCCCGTTACGCTTCGTAAGGCAGAAGTATTCGCCACTTCCCTTCCCCCTTACGCTTCGTAAGGCAGAAGTATTTCGCCACTTCTCTTCCCCCTTACGCTTCGTAAGGTCAGGCCCGCAAGCGGAAGGGCAGGCCCGCAAGCGGCAGGGGAGGCCCGCAAGCGGCAGGGGAGAGAGAGAGAGACACAGACACACACGCGCACACACAGACTTGCGTCTCCTCCAGACGCATCGAGTGTACTGTGGCCAGAGCGAGCCATATTGCTGGAGGGGGGACCCGCGTTGGAGGGAGTGGAGGGGGAGGGAGGGGTGGGGAGTGAGGGGGGAGGGGAGGGGGGAGAGGAAAAGTGGAGGGGGGGGAGCGGGAAGGGAGGGGGAAGGGAGTGGAGGAGAGGGGAGGAAGGGTGGTGAAGGGAGTGGGAGGGGTGAGAGGGAGTGGAGGGAGAGGGGGGAATTGAGGGGGGAGGGAAGGGAGAGGGTGGAGGGGAGTGGGGAGGGAGTGAGGGAGGAGTAGAGGGGGAGGGGGAGGGAAGGGAGAGGGTGGAGGGGAGCGGGAAGGGAGGGGGAAATTGAGGGGGGAGGGAAGGGAGAGGGTGGAGGGGAGTGGGGATGGAGTGAGGGGTGTGAGAGGGAGGGGTGAGAGGGGGAAGGGGGGAGAGGAGAGGGGTCGTTCGCTCTTCTTCAACTCTCGAACGAAAACGCAACGCGAAGATGAACGAAACAGAATACGCAAAACGATGGAGTGAGGTCATATCTCTCTCTCTCTCTCTCTCTCTCTCTCTCTCTCTCTCTCTCTCTCTCTCTCTCTCTCTCTCTCTCGGGGCGGGGCGGGGGGGAGGGGTGATGTGACCTGCATCGGTAAGGAGCGCACATGTAGCGGTCAATGGAAGCAAGACCAATCATTATCAAAAGTTCATCGTAGCAGAGTGGGGGGACATATTAGCAGAGTGGGGGACATATTAGCAGAGTGGGGGGACATATTATCAGAGTGGGGGAACATATTATCAGAGTGGGGGACATATTAGCAGAGTGGGGGACATATTAGCAGAGTGGGGGACATATTAGCAGAGTGGGGGACATATTAGCAGAGTGGGGGACATATTAGCAGAGTGGGGGGACATATTAGCAGAGTGGGGGGACATATTAGCAGAGTGGGGGGACATATTATCAGAGTGGGGGACATATTATCAGAGTGGGGGGACATATTATCAGAGTGGGGGACATATTAGCAGAGTGGGGGGACATATTAGCAGAGTGGGGGACATATTAGCAGAGTGGGGGACATATTATCAGAGTGGGGGGACATATTATCAGAGTGGGGGACATATTATCAGAGTGGGGGGACATATTATCAGAGTGGGGGGGACATATTATCAGAGTGGGGGGACATATTATCAGAGTGGGGGACATATTAGCAGAGTGGGGGGACATATTAGCAGAGTGGGGGGACATATTAGCAGAGTGGGGGGACATATTAGCAGAGTGTGGGGGACATATTAGCAGAGTGGGGGACATATTATCAGAGTGGGGGACATATATCAGAGTGGGGGACATATTATCAGAGTGGGGGACATATTATCAGAGTGGGGGGACATATTATCAGAGTGGGGGGACATATTAGCAGAGTGGGGGGACATATTATCAGAGTGGGGGGACATATTATCAGAGTGGGGGGACATATTATCAGAGTGGGGGGACATATTATCAGAGTGGGGGACATATTATCAGAGTGGGGGACATATTATCAGAGTGGGGGGACATATTAGCAGAGTGGGGGGACATATTAGCAGAGTGGGGGACATATTATCAGAGTGGGGGGACATATTAGCAGAGTGGGGGACATATTAGCAGAGTGGGGGACATATTATCAGAGTGGGGGACATATTATCAGAGTGGGGGACATATTAGCAGAGTGGGGGGACATATTATCAGAGTGGGGGGACATATTAGCAGAGTGGGGGGACATATTAGCAGAGTGGGGGGACATATTATCAGAGTGGGGGACATATTATCAGAGTGGGGGGACATATTAGCAGAGTGGGGGGACATATTAGCAGAGTGGGGGGACATATTATCAGAGTGGGGGGACATATTAGCAGAGTGGGGGGACATATTAGAAAAGTGGGGGACATATTAGCAGAGTGGGGGGACATATTAGCAGAGTGGGGGACATATTAGCAGAGTGGGGGGACATATTTCAGAGTGGGGGACATATCATCAGAGTGGGGGGACATATTATCAGAGTGGGGGGACATTATCAGAGTGGGGGGACATATTATCAGAGTGGGGGACATATTATCAGAGTGGGGGGACATATTAGCAGAGTGGGGGGACATATTAGCAGAGTGGGGGGACATATTATCAGAGTGGGGGGACATATTATCAGAGTGGGGGGACATATTATCAGAGTGGGGGGACATATTAGCAGAGTGGGGGGACATATTAGCAGAGTGGGGGGACATATTATCAGAGTGGGGGGACATATTAGCAGAGTGGGGGGACATATTATCAGAGTGGGGGACATATTAGCCAAATGGGGACACAATAGCAAAGTGGTAATGGGTGGGGGACGGGGGAACACTAGCGAAGTGGCGTTCCCATACCATAGCACTGTGTGTATGGGGGGACACTAAGGAAATGGGGACATCCTCTTTCCCCTCCCCATTTCTTATCCCTGAAGAGACGAAGCTAAGACGTCATTTGGTATATCAACTGACTGTTATATTTCTCTCTTGTGTCTCCCCTGATGATGTGATTATGACACGAAAGAGCACTAGGGAACTTTTCGTGTTTCATTTTCCCCCGTGGACTTATAGGTATATCTTGACCACGCGCAAACTTGTGATCTATATATATATATATATATATATATATATATATATATATATATATATATATATATATATATATATATTTTTTTTTTTTTTTTTTTCTTTTCATACGATTCGTCATTTCCCGCGTTTGCGAGGTAGCGTTAAGAACAGAGGACTGGGCCTTAAAGGGAAAATCCTCACCTGGCCCCCTTCTCTGTTCCTTCTTTTGGAAAATTAAAAAAAAAAAAACGAGAGGGGAGGATTTCCAGCCACCCGCTCCCTCCCCTTTTAGTCGCCTTCTACGACACGCAGGGAATACGTGGGAAGTATTCTTTCTCCCCTATCCCCAGGGATATATATATATATATATATATATATATATATATATATATATATATATATATATATATATATATATATATTGTCTCCATTTTTCATTAATGGTTTGGATATAAGAATGTATATATTCGTTCACTATGAATAATATTAAAACCTTGTCGAAAAATCTAAGATTTTTCCCCACCAAGGTAAATGGTCATGAGAAATATGACTGTGAATTTCCAATATATAAATTTTCTATATAAATTTCTTTTTTTTTCCATCTTTACCACCTGGTGTAACAGAGTCCTTGGGGGTGTGTGTGCCATAGAGATGTGTGTCATAGACTGCAGGGAGAGAGCTGGGGGGGGAGGGGCTTTGACACACAGACCCTGGTACTGTCAAAGACCTTAGGACTATGCCACAGACCCTGGGACTGTGCCACAGACACTGATACTATGCCACAGACCCTGGTACTATGCCATAGACCCCGAGACTATGCCACAGACCCTGATACTATGCCACAGACCCTGATACTATACCAAAGACCCTGAGACTATGCCACAGACCCTGATACTATGCCACAGACCCTGAGACTATGCCACAGACCCTGATACTATGCCACAGACCCTGATACTATGCCACAGACCCTGAGACTGTGCCACAGACCCTGTTACTATGCCACAGACCCTGAGACTATGCCACAGACCCTGAGACTATGCCACAGACCCTGGTACTATGCCACAGACCCTGAGACTATGCCACAGACCCGTGGTACTATGCCACGGACCCTGTGAAACACCCGTAGAATCTAATCGATTTCTCAAACGCTACCAAAACTACGAAAGTCTACCAACTTTTCGTTAATCTACCTTGGTAGTAGAGTGGAGAGTCAGGTAGATTTAAGAGTAGATAAATGGAAGGTAATTCCTTCAGGTGTGCCAAGAAAATAGTAATGTAATTCGTGGGGGTGAAATGCTTTTTGAAATTACTACAGAAAATTAAGGTAATTAGTGGTGACTGAAGGGCGTATATCGAAGCCCCGTAGGATGGTTCATGTTCAACGAAGGACGAGATACTCGTTATTCTACAGTGCCCTCGTTAAACCTCGTTAAGTGTGTGCTGCAGTGCCCTCGTTAAACCTCGTTTAGTGTGTGTTTCAATGCTCAATGTTTTTGATAGAGAAGTGGGTAGAAAATGGGTCTTGGAGACATTAAACTTAAATAGTTTTCGTCTACCCCGCTGAGATAATCTGTCCAAGTTTGAGTTTATTGACGAAGCTGTGTCAAAGACGAGATGCAGATCGAGTGAAAGAAGGAGAAGGAGGAGGAGAATTGACGGATATGGAGGAATAGACTGTTGAGACATTAGAGTACGAGTGCATTTTGTTATTTGTGGGGAAAAAGAGCTTCTTTTCCAATAGGTGTGTTGAACACTGGAGTAAA